>NW_027464222.1:0-191596 GCF_050947455.1 Rhinoderma darwinii
CTATGCTAATTGCAAGGCGCTGAGACGAATGCCGCCAAGATCAAGCGTCTAAGACTTACGGTTCAAGAATTAGCCTCAGAAACAGTGGGAAACAGTGCTTCTATACTAATTGCCAGGCGCTGAGACGAATGCCGCCAAGATCGAGCGTCTATGACTTACGGTTCAAGAATTAGCCTCAGAAACAGTGGTTTTGAACCGGCTGCCAATAGCTCGCCTGGGAAACATCCAGAGAAGTCCAAGATAGTGTTTTTTTAGACTGGCTGCCACGAGCTGAAACGAATGCAGCCAAGAGCGAGCGTCTGTGACTTACGGTTCAAGAGTTATTCACAGAAACATGGTTCTGAACTTTGCTGCCAGCCGCGAAAGCGAAAGTAACCAAGATCGAGCGTCTAGGATTTACTTGTCAATAGCTCGCATGGGAAACATCCAGAGAAGTCAAAGACAGTGCTTCTATACTAATTGCCAGGCGCTGAGACGAATGCCGCCAAGATCGAGCGTCTATGACTTACGGTTCAAGAATTAGCCTCAGAAACAGTGGGAAACAGTGCTTCTATACTAATTGCCAGGCGCTGAGACGAATGCCGCCAAGATCGAGCGTCTATGACTTACGGTTCAAGAATTAGCCTCAGAAACAGTGGTTCTGAACATGCTGCCAATAGCTCGCCTGGGAAACATCCAGAGAAGTCCAAGATAGTGTTTTTTTAGACTGGCTGCCACGAGCTGAAACGAATGCAGCCAAGAGCGAGCGTCTGTGACTTACGGTTCAAGAGTTATTCACAGAAACATGGTTCTGAACTTTGCTGCCAGCCGCGAAAGCGAAAGTAACCAAGATCGAGCGTCTAGGATTTACTTGTCAATAGCTCGCATGGGAAACATCCAGAGAAGTCAAAGACAGTGCTTCTATACTAATTGCCAGGCGCTGAGACGAATGCCGCCAAGATCGAGCGTCTATGACTTACGGTTCAAGAATTAGCCTCAGAAACAGTGGGAAACAGTGCTTCTATACTAATTGCCAGGCGCTGAGACGAATGCCGCCAAGATCGAGCGTCTATGACTTACGGTTCAAGAATTAGCCTCAGAAACAGTGGTTCTGAACATGCTGCCAATAGCTCGCCTGGGAAACATCCAGAGAAGTCCAAGATAGTGTTTTTTTAGACTGGCTGCCACGAGCTGAAACGAATGCAGCCAAGAGCGAGCGTCTGTGACTTACGGTTCAAGAGTTATTCACAGAAACATGGTTCTGAACTTTGCTGCCAGCCGCGAAAGCGAAAGTAACCAAGATCGAGCGTCTAGGATTTACTTGTGAATAGCTCGCCTGGGAAACTTTCAGATAAGTCAAAGACAGTGCTTCTATACTAATTGCCAGGCGCTGAGACGAATGCCGCCAAGATCAAGCGTCTAAGACTTACGGTTCAAGAATTAGCCTCAGAAACAGTGGGAAACAGTGCTTCTATACTAATTGCCAGGCGCTGAGACGAATGCCGCCAAGATCGAGCGTCTATGACTTACGGTTCAAGAATTAGCCTCAGAAACAGTGGTTTTGAACATGCTGCCAATAGCTCGCCTGGGAAACATCCAGAGAAGTCCAAGATAGTGTTTTTTTAGACTGGCTGCCACGAGCTGAAACGAATGCAGCCAAGAGCGAGCGTCTGTGACTTACGGTTCAAAAGTTATTCACATAAACATGGTTCTGAACTTTGCTGCCAGCCGCGAAAGCCAAAGCAACCAAGATCGAGCGTCTAGGATTTACTTGTGAATAGCTCGCCTGGAAAACATCCAGAGAAGTCAAAGACAGTGCAGCTATACTAATTGCCAGGCGCTGAGACGAATGCCGCCAAGATCAAGCGTCTAAGACTTACGGTTCAAGAATTAGCCTCAGAAACAGTGGGAAACAGTGCTTCTATACTAATTGCCATGCGCTGAGACGAATGCCGCCAAGATCGAGCGTCTATGACTTACGGTTCAAGAATTAGCCTCAGAAACAGTTGTTCTGAACATGCTGCCAATAGCTCGCCTGGGAAACATCCAGAGAAGTCCAAGATAGTGTTTTTTAGACTGGCTGCCACGAGCTGAAACGAATGCAGCCAAGAGCGAGCGTCTGTCACTTACGGTTCAAGAGTTATTCACAGAAACATGGTTCTGAACTTTGCTGCCAGCCGCGAAAGCGAAAGTAACCAAGATCGAGCGTCTAGGATTTACTTGTCAATAGCTCGCCTGGGAAACATCCAGAGAAGTCAAAGACAGTGCTTCTATACTAATTGCCAGGCGCTGAGACGAATGCCGCCAAGATCGAGCGTCTATGACTTACGGTTCAAGAATTAGCCTCAGAAACAGTGGGAAACAGTGCTTCTATACTAATTGCCAGGCGCTGAGACGAATGCCGCCAAGATCGAGCGTCTATGACTTACGGTTCAAGAATAAGCCTCAGAACCAGTGGTTCTGAACATGCTGCCAATAGATCGCCTGGGAAACATCCAGAGAAGTCCAAGATAGTGTTTTTTAGACTGGCTGCCACGAGCTGAAACGAATGCAGCCAAGAGCGAGCGTCTGTGACTTACGGTTCAAGAGTTATTCACAGAAACATGGTTCTGAACATGCTGCCAGCCGCGAAAGCGAAAGTAACAAAGATCGAGCGTCTAGGATTTACTTGTCAATAGCTCGCCTGGGAAACTTTCAGATAAGTCAAAGACAGTGCTTCTATACTAATTGCCAGGCGCTGAGACGAATGCCGCCAAGATCGAGCGTCTATGACTTACGGTTCAAGAATTAGCCTCAGAAACAGTGGTTCAAAACATGCTGCCAATAGCTCGCCTGGGAAACATCCAGAGAAGTCCAAGATAGTGTTTTTTAGACTGGCTGCCACGAGCTGAAACGAATACAGCCAAGAGCGAGCGTCTGTGACTTACGGTTCAAGAGTTATTCACAGAAACATGGTTCGGAACTTTGCTGCCAGCCGCGAAAGCGAAAATAACCAAGATCGAGCGTCTAGGATTTACTTGTCAATAGCTCGCCTGGGAAACATCCAGAGAAGTCAAAGACAGTGCTTCTATACTAATTGCCAGGTGCTGAGACGAATGCCGCCAAGGTCGAGCGTCTATGACTTACGGTTCAAGAATTAGCCTCAGAAATAGTGGTTCTGAACATGCTGCCAATAGCTCGCCTGGGAAACATCCAGAGAAGTCCAAGATAGTGTTTTTTTTAGACTGGCTGCCACGAGCTGAAACGAATGCAGCCAAGAGCGAGCGTCTGTGACTTACGGTTCAAAAGTTATTCACATAAACATGGTTCTGAACTTTGCTGCCAGCCGCGAAAGCGAAAGCAACCAAGATCGAGCGTCTAGGATTTACTTGTGAATAGCTCGCCTGGAAAACATCCAGAGAAGTCAAAGACAGTGCAGCTATACTAATTGCCAGGCGCTGAGACGAATGCCGCCAAGATCAAGCGTCTAAGACTTACGGTTCAAGAATTAGCCTCAGAAACAGTGGGAAACAGTGCTTCTATACTAATTGCCAGGCGCTGAGACGAATGCCGCCAAGATCGAGCGTCTATGACTTACGGTTCAAGAATTAGCCTCAGAAACAGTGGTTCTGAACATGCTGCCAATAGCTCGCCTGGGAAACATCCAGAGAAGTCCAAGATAGTGTTTTTTAGACTGGCTGCCACGAGCTGAAACGAATGCAGCCAAGAGCGAGCGTCTGTCACTTACGGTTCAAGAGTTATTCACAGAAACATGGTTCTGAACTTTGCTGCCAGCCGCGAAAGCGAAAATAACCAAGATCGAGCGTCTAGGATTTACTTGTCAATAGCTCGCCTGGGAAACATCCAGAGAAGTCAAAGATAGTGCTTCCATACTAATTGCCAGGCGCTGAGACGAATGCCGCCAAGATCAAGCGTCTAAGACTTACGGTTCAAGAATTAGCCTCAGAAACAGTGGGAAACAGTGCTTCTATACTAATTGCCAGGCGCTGAGACGAATGCCGCCAAGATCGAGCGTCTATGACTTACGGTTCAAGAATTAGCCTCAGAAACAGTGGTTCTGAACATGCTGCCAATAGCTCGCCTGGGAAACATCCAGAGAAGTCCAAGATAGTGTTTTTTTAGACTGGCTGCCACGAGCTGAAACGAATGCAGCCAAGAGCGAGCGTCTGTGACTTACGGTTCAAGAGTTATTCACAGAAACATGGTTCGGAACTTTGCTGCCAGCCGCGAAAGCGAAAATAACCAAGATCGAGCGTCTAGGATTTACTTGTCAATAGCTCGCCTGGGAAACATCCAGAGAAGTCAAAGACAGTGCTTCTATACTAATTGCCAGGTGCTGAGACGAATGCCGCCAAGGTCGAGCGTCTATGACTTACGGTTCAAGAATTAGCCTCAGAAACAGTGGTTCTGAACATGCTGCCAATAGCTCGCCTGGGAAACATCCAGAGAAGTCCAAGATAGTGTTTTTTTTAGACTGGCTGCCACGAGCTGAAACGAATGCAGCCAAGAGCGAGCGTCTGTGACTTACAGTTCAAAAGTTATTCACATAAACATGGTTCTGAACTTTGCTGCCAGCCGCGAAAGCGAAAGCAACCAAGATCGAGCGTCTAGGATTTACTTGTGAATAGCTCGCCTGGAAAACATCCAGAGAAGTCAAAGACAGTGCAGCTATACTAATTGCCAGGCGCTGAGACGAATGCCGCCAAGATCAAGCGTCTAAGACTTACGGTTCAAGAATTAGCCTCAGAAACAGTGGGAAACAGTGCTTCTATACTAATTGCCAGGCGCTGAGACGAATGCCGCCAAGATCGAGCGTCTATGACTTACGGTTCAAGAATTAGCCTCAGAAACAGTGGTTCTGAACATGCTGCCAATAGCTCGCCTGGGAAACATCCAGAGAAGTCCAAGATAGTGTTTTTTAGACTGGCTGCCACGAGCTGAAACGAATGCAGCCAAGAGCGAGCGTCTGTCACTTACGGTTCAAGAGTTATTCACAGAAACATGGTTCTGAACTTTGCTGCCAGCCGCGAAAGCGAAAGTAACCAAGATCGAGCGTCTAGGATTTACTTGTGAATAGCTCGCCTGAGAAACTTTCAGATAAGTCAAAGACAGTGCTTCTATACTAATTGCCAGGCGCTGAGACGAATGACGCCAAGATCAAGCGTCTAAGACTTACGGTTCAAGAATTAGCCTCAGAAACAGTGGGAAACAGTGCTTCTATACTAATTGCCAGGCGCTGAGACGAATGCCGCCAAGATCGAGCGTCTATGACTTACAGTTCAAGAATTAGCCTCAGAAACAGTGGTTTTGAACATGCTGCCAATAGCTCGCCTGGGAAACATACAGAGAAGTCCAAGATAGTGTTTTTTTTAGACTGGCTGCCACGAGCTGAAACGAATGCAGCCAAGAGCGAGCGTCTGTGACTTACGGTTCAAGAGTTATTCACAGAAACATGGTTCTGAACTTTGCTGCCAGCCGCGAAAGCGAAAGTAACCAAGATCGAGCGTCTAGGATTTACTTGTCAATACCTCGCCTGGGAAACATCCAGAGAAGTCAAAGACAGTGCTTCTATACTAATTGCCAGGCGCTGAGACGAATGCCGCCAAGATCGAGCGTCTATGACTTACGGTTCAAGAATTAGCCTCAGAAACAGTGGGAAACAGTGCTTCTATACTAATTGCCAGGCGCTGAGACGAATGCCGCCAAGATCGAGCGTCTATGACTTACGGTTCAAGAATTAGCCTCAGAACCAGTGGTTCTGAACATGCTGCCAATAGATCGCCTGGGAAACATCCAGAGAAGTCCAAGATAGTGTTTTTTAGACTGGCTGCCACGAGCTGAAACGAATGCAGCCAAGAGCGAGCGTCTGTGACTTACGGTTCAAGAGTTATTCACAGAAACATGGTTCTGAACTTTGCTGCCAGCCGCGAAAGCGAAAGTAACCAAGATCGAGCGTCTAGGATTTACTTGTCAATAGCTCGCCTGGGAAACATCCAGAGAAGTCAAAGACAGTGCTTCTATACTAATTGCCAGGCGCTGAGACGAATGCCGCCAAGATCGAGCGTCTATGACTTACGGTTCAAGAATTAGCCTCAGAAACAGTGGGAAACAGTGCTTCTATACTAATTGCCAGGCGCTGAGACGAATGCCGCCAAGATCGAGCGTCTATGACTTACGGTTCAAGAATTAGCCTCAGAAACAGTGGTTTTGAACATGCTGCCAATAGCTCGCCTGGGAAACATCCAGAGAAGTCCAAGATAGTGTTTTTTTAGACTGGCTGCCACGAGCTGAAACGAATGCAGCCAAGAGCGAGCGTCTGTGACTTACGGTTCAAGAGTTATTCACAGAAACATGGTTCTGAACTTTGCTGCCAGCCGCGAAAGCGAAAGTAACCAAGATCGAGCGTCTAGGATTTACTTGTGAATAGCTCGCCTGGGAAACATCCAGAGAAGTCAAAGACAGTGCTTCTATACTAATTGCCAGGCGCTGAGACGAATGCCGCCAAGATCAAGCGTCTAAGACTTACGGTTCAAGAATTAGCCTCAGAAACAGTGGTTCTGAACATGCTGCCAATAGCTGGCCTGGGAAACATCCAGAGAAGTCCAAGATAGTGTTTTTTTTAGACTGGCTGCCACGAGCTGAAACGAATCCAGCCAAGAGCGAGCGTCTGTGACTTACGGTTCAAAAGTTATTCACATAAACATGGTTCTGAACTTTGCTGCCAGCCGCGAAAGCGAAAGCAACCAAGGTCGAGCGTCTAGGATTTACTTGTGAATAGCTCGCCTGGAAAACATCCAGAGAAGTCAAAGACAGTGCAGCTATACTAATTGCCAGGCGCTGAGACGAATGCCGCAAGGATCAAGCGTCTAAGACTTACGGTTCAAGAATTAGCCTCAGAAACAGTGGGAAACAGTGCTTCTATACTAATTGCCAGGCGCTGAGACGAATGCCGCCAAGATCGAGCGTCTATGACTTACGGTTCAAGAATTAGCCTCAGAAACAGTGGTTCTGAACATGCTGCCAATAGCTCGCCTGGGAAACATCCAGAGAAGTCCAAGATAGTGTTTTTTAGACTGGCTGCCACGAGCTGAAACGAATGCAGCCAAGAGCGAGCGTCTGTGACTTACGGTTCAAGAGTTATTCACAGAAACATGGTTCTGAACTTTGATGCCAGCCGCGAAAGCGAAAGTAACCAAGATCGAGCGTCTACGATTTACTTGTCAATAGCTCGCCTGGGAAACATCCAGAGAAGTCAAAGACAGTGCTTCTATACTAATTGCCAGGCGCTGAGACGAATGCCGCCAAGATCAAGCGTCTAAGACTTACGGTTCAAGAATTAGCCTCAGAAACAGTGGTTCTGAACATGCTGCCAATAGCTCGCCTGGGAAACATCCAGAGAAGTCCAAGATAGTGTTTTTTTTAGACTGGCTGCCACGAGCTGAAACGAATGCAGCCAAGAGCGAGCGTCTGTGACTTACGGTTCAAGAGTTATTCACAGAAACATGGTTCTGAACTTTGCTGCCAGCCGCGAAAGCGAAAGTAACCAAGATCGAGCGTCTAGGATTTACTTGTCAATAGCTCGCCTGGGAAACATCCAGAGAAGTCAAAGACAGTGCTTCTATACTAATTGCCAGGCGCTGAGACGAATGCCGCCAAGATCGAGCGTCTATGACTTACGGTTCAAGAATTAGCCTCAGAAACAGTGGGAAACAGTGCTTCTATACTAATTGCCAGGCGCTGAGACGAATGCCGCCAAGATCGAGCGTCTATGACTTACGGTTCAAGAATTAGCCTCAGAACCAGTGGTTCTGAACATGCTGCCAATAGATCGCCTGGGAAACATCCAGAGAAGTCCAAGATAGTGTTTTTTAGACTGGCTGCCACGAGCTGAAACGAATGCAGCCAAGAGCGAGCGTCTGTGACTTACGGTTCAAGAGTTATTCACAGAAACATGGTTCTGAACTTTGCTGCCAGCCGCGAAAGCGAAAGTAACCAAGATCGAGCGTCTAGGATTTACTTGTCAATAGCTCGCCTGGGAAACTTTCAGATAAGTCAAAGACAGTGCTTCTATAATAATTGCCAGGCGCTGAGACGAATGCCGCCAAGATCAAGCGTCTAAGACTTACGGTTCAAGAATTAGCCTCAGAAACAGTGGGAAACAGTGCTTCTATACTAATTGCCAGGCGCTGAGACGAATGCCGCCAAGATCGAGCGTCTATGACTTACGGTTCAAGAATTAGCCTCAGAAACAGTGGTTTTGAACATGCTGCCAATAGCTCGCCTGGGAAACATCCAGAGAAGTCCAAGATAGTGTTTTTTTAGACTGGCTGCCACGAGCTGAAACGAATGCAGCCAAGAGCGAGCGTCTGTGACTTACGGTTCAAGAGTTATTCACAGAAACATGGTTCTGAACTTTGCTGCCAGCCGCGAAAGCGAAAGTAACCAAGATCGAGCGTCTAGGATTTACTTGTGAATAGCTCGCCTGGGAAACATCCAGAGAAGTCAAAGACAGTGCTTCTATACTAATTGCCAGGCGCTGAGACGAATGCCGCCAAGATCAAGCGTCTAAGACTTACGGTTCAAGAATTAGCCTCAGAAACAGTGGTTCTGAACATGCTGCCAATAGCTCGCCTGGGAAACATCCAGAGAAGTCCAAGATAGTGTTTTTTTTAGACTGGCTGCCACGAGCTGAAACGAATCCAGCCAAGAGCGAGCGTCTGTGACTTACGGTTCAAAAGTTATTCACATAAACATGGTTCTGAACTTTGCTGCCAGCCGCGAAAGCGAAAGCAACCAAGGTCGAGCGTCTAGGATTTACTTGTGAATAGCTCGCCTGGAAAACATCCAGAGAAGTCAAAGACAGTGCAGCTATACTAATTGCCAGGCGCTGAGACGAATGCCGCAAGGATCAAGCGTCTAAGACTTACGGTTCAAGAATTAGCCTCAGAAACAGTGGGAAACAGTGCTTCTATACTAATTGCCAGGCGCTGAGACGAATGCCGCCAAGATCGAGCGTCTATGACTTACGGTTCAAGAATTAGCCTCAGAAACAGGGGTTCTGAACATGCTGCCAATAGCTCGCCTGGGAAACATCCAGAGAAGTCCAAGATAGTGTTTTTTAGACTGGCTGCCACGAGCTGAAACGAATGCAGCCAAGAGCGAGCGTCTGTGACTTACGGTTCAAGAGTTATTCACAGAAACATGGTTCTGAACTTTGATGCCAGCCGCGAAA
This sequence comes from Rhinoderma darwinii, assembly GCF_050947455.1. Taxonomy (NCBI): domain Eukaryota; kingdom Metazoa; phylum Chordata; class Amphibia; order Anura; family Rhinodermatidae; genus Rhinoderma; species Rhinoderma darwinii. The sequence continues at coordinate 9,212 of NW_027464222.1, forward strand.
GCGAAAGTAACCAAGATCGAGCGTCTAGGATTTACTTGTCAATAGCTCGCCTGGGAAACATCCAGAGAAGTCAAAGACAGTGCTTCTATACTAATTGCCAGGCGCTGAGACGAATGCCGCCAAGATCAAGCGTCTAAGACTTACGGTTCAAGAATTAGCCTCAGAAACAGTGGTTCTGAACATGCTGCTAATAGCTCGTCTGGGAAACATCCAGAGAAGTCCAATATAGTGTTTTTTAGACTGGCTGCCACGAGCTGAAACGAATGCAACCAAGAGCGAGCGTCTGTGACTTACGATTCAAGAGTTATTCATAGAAACATGGTTCTGAACTTTGCTGCCAGCCGCGAAAGCGAAAGCAACCAAGATCGAGCGTCTAGGATTTACTTGTGAATAGCTCGCCTGGAAAACATCCAGAGAAGTCAAAGACAGTGCAGCTATACTAATTGCCAGGCGCTGAGACGAATGCCGCCCAGATCAAGCGTCTACGACTTACGGTTCAAGAATTAGCCTCAGAAACAGTGGGAAACAGTGCTTCTATACTAATTGCCAGGCGCTGAGACGAATGCCGCCAAGATCGAGCGTCTATGACTTACGGTTCAAGAATTAGCCTCAGAAACAGTGGTTCTGAACATGCTGCCAATAGCTCGCCTGGGAAACATCCAGAGAAGTCCAAGATAGTGTTTTTTAGACTGGCTGCCACGAGCTGAAACGAATGCAGCCAAGAGCGAGCGTCTGTCACTTACGGTTCAAGAGTTATTCACAGAAACATGGTTCTGAACTTTGCTGCCAGCCGCGAAAGCAAAAATAACCAAGATCGAGCGTCTAGGATTTACTTGTCAATAGCTCGCCTGGGAAACATCCAGTGAAGTCAAAGACAGTGCTTCTATACTAATTGCCAGGCGCTGAGACGAATGCCGCCAAGATCGAGCGTCTATGACTTACGGTTCAAGAATTAGCCTCAGAAACAGTGGTTCTAAACATGCTGCCAATAGCTCGCCTGGGAAACATCCAGAGAAGTCCAAGATAGTGTTTTTTAGACTGACTGCCACGAGCTGAAACGAATGCAGCTAAGAGCGAGCGTCTGTCACTTACGGTTCAAGAGTTATTCACAGAAACATGGTTCTGAACTTTGCTGCCAGCCGCGAAAGCGAAAGTAACCAAGATCGAGCGTCTAGGATTTACTTGTCAATAGCTCGCCTGGGAAACTTTCAGATAAGTCAAAGACAGTGCTTCTATAATAATTGCCAGGCGCTGAGACGAATGCCGCCAAGATCAAGCGTCTAAGACTTACGGTTCAAGAATTAGCCTCAGAAACAGTGGGAAACAGTGCTTCTATACTAATTGCCAGGCGCTGAGACGAATGCCGCCAAGATCGAGCGTCTATGACTTACGGTTCAAGAATTAGCCTCAGAAACAGTGGTTTTGAACATGCTGCCAATAGCTCGCCTGGGAAACATCCAGAGAAGTCCAAGATAGTGTTTTTTTAGACTGGCTGCCACGAGCTGAAACGAATGCAGCCAAGAGCGAGCGTCTGTGACTTACGGTTCAAGAGTTATTCACAGAAACATGGTTCTGAACTTTGCTGCCAGCCGCGAAAGCGAAAGTAACCAAGATCGAGCGTCTAGGATTTACTTGTGAATAGCTCGCCTGGGAAACATCCAGAGAAGTCAAAGACAGTGCTTCTATACTAATTGCCAGGCGCTGAGACGAATGCCGCCAAGATCAAGCGTCTAAGACTTACGGTTCAAGAATTAGCCTCAGAAACAGTGGTTCTGAACATGCTGCCAATAGCTCGCCTGGGAAACATCCAGAGAAGTCCAAGATAGTGTTTTTTTTAGACTGGCTGCCACGAGCTGAAACGAATCCAGCCAAGAGCGAGCGTCTGTGACTTACGGTTCAAAAGTTATTCACATAAACATGGTTCTGAACTTTGCTGCCAGCCGCGAAAGCGAAAGCAACCAAGGTCGAGCGTCTAGGATTTACTTGTGAATAGCTCGCCTGGAAAACATCCAGAGAAGTCAAAGACAGTGCAGCTATACTAATTGCCAGGCGCTGAGACGAATGCCGCAAGGATCAAGCGTCTAAGACTTACGGTTCAAGAATTAGCCTCAGAAACAGTGGGAAACAGTGCTTCTATACTAATTGCCAGGCGCTGAGACGAATGCCGCCAAGATCGAGCGTCTATGACTTACGGTTCAAGAATTAGCCTCAGAAACAGTGGTTCTGAACATGCTGCCAATAGCTCGCCTGGGAAACATCCAGAGAAGTCCAAGATAGTGTTTTTTAGACTGGCTGCCACGAGCTGAAACGAATGCAGCCAAGAGCGAGCGTCTGTGACTTACGGTTCAAGAGTTATTCACAGAAACATGGTTCTGAACTTTGATGCCAGCCGCGAAAGCGAAAGTAACCAAGATCGAGCGTCTAGGATTTACTTGTCAATAGCTCGCCTGGGAAACATCCAGAGAAGCCAAAGACAGTGCTTCTATACTAATTGCCAGGCGCTGAGACGAATGCCGCCAAGATCAAGCGTCTAAGACTTACGGTTCAAGAATTAGCCTCAGAAACAGTGGTTCTGAACATGCTGCTAATAGCTCGTCTGGGAAACATCCAGAGAAGTCCAATATAGTGTTTTTTAGACTGGCTGCCACGAGCTGAAACGAATGCAACCAAGAGCGAGCGTCTGTGACTTACGATTCAAGAGTTATTCATAGAAACATGGTTCTGAACTTTGCTGCCAGCCGCGAAAGCGAAAGCAACCAAGATCGAGCGTCTAGGATTTACTTGTGAATAGCTCGCCTGGAAAACATCCAGAGAAGTCAAAGACAGTGCAGCTATACTAATTGCCAGGCGCTGAGACGAATGCCGCCAAGATCAAGCGTCTACGACTTACGGTTCAAGAATTAGCCTCAGAAACAGTGGGAAACAGTGCTTCTATACTAATTGCCAGGCGCTGAGACGAATGCCGCCAAGATCGAGCGTCTATGACTTACGGTTCAAGAATTAGCCTCAGAAACAGTGGTTCTGAACATGCTGCCAATAGCTCGCCTGGGAAACATCCAGAGAAGTCCAAGATAGTGTTTTTTAGACTGGCTGCCACGAGCTGAAACGAATGCAGCCAAGAGCGAGCGTCTGTCACTTACGGTTCAAGAGTTATTCACAGAAACATGGTTCTGAACTTTGCTGCCAGCCGCGAAAGCAAAATAACCAAGATCGAGCGTCTAGGATTTACTTGTCAATAGCTCGCCTGGGAAACATCCAGTGAAGTCAAAGACAGTGCTTCTATACTAATTGCCAGGCGCTGAGACGAATGCCGCCAAGATCGAGCGTCTATGACTTACGGTTCAAGAATTAGCCTCAGAAACAGTGGTTCTAAACATGCTGCCAATAGCTCGCCTGGGAAACATCCAGAGAAGTCCAAGATAGTGTTTTTTAGACTGACTGCCACGAGCTGAAACGAATGCAGCCAAGAGCGAGCGTCTGTCACTTACGGTTCAAGAGTTATTCACAGAAACATGGTTCTGAACTTTGCTGCCAGCCGCGAAAGCGAAAATAACCAAGATCGAGCGTCTAGGATTTACTTGTCAATAGCTCGCCTGGGAAACATCCAGAGAAGTCAAAGATAGTGCTTCCATACTAATTGCCAGGCGCTGAGACGAATGCCGCCAAGATCAAGCGTCTAAGACTTACGGTTCAAGAATTAGCCTCAGAAACAGTGGGAAACAGTGCTTCTATACTAATTGCCAGGCGCTGAGACGAATGCCGCCAAGATCGAGCGTCTATGACTTACGGTTCAAGAATTAGCCTCAGAAACAGTGGTTCTGAACATGCTGCCAATAGCTCGCCTGGGAAACATCCAGAGAAGTCCAAGATAGTGTTTTTTTAGACTGGCTGCCACGAGCTGAAACGCATGCAGCCAAGAGCGAGCGTCTGTGACTTACGGTTCAAGAGTTATTCACAGAAACATGGTTCTGAACTTTGCTGCCAGCCGCGAAAGCGAAAGTAACCAAGATCGAGCGTCTAGGATTTACTTGTGAATAGCTCGCCTGGGAAACTTTCAGATAAGTCAAAGACAGTGCTTCTATACTAATTGCCAGGCGCTGAGACGAATGCCGCCAAGATCAAGCGTCTAAGACTTACGGTTCAAGAATTAGCCTCAGAAACAGTGGGAAACAGTGCTTCTATACTAATTGCCAGGCGCTGAGACGAATGCCGCCAAGATCGAGCGTCTATGACTTACGGTTCAAGAATTAGCCTCAGAAACAGTGGTTTTGAACATGCTGCCAATAGCTCGCCTGGGAAACATACAGAGAAGTCCAAGATAGTGTTTTTTTTTAGACTGGCTGCCACGAGCTGAAACGCATGCAGCCAAGAGCGAGCGTCTGTGACTTACGGTTCAAGAGTTATTCACAGAAACATGGTTCTGAACTTTGCTGCCAGCCGCGAAAGCGAAAGTAACCAAGATCGAGCGTCTAGGATTTACTTGTGAATAGCTCGCCTGGGAAACTTTCAGATAAGTCAAAGACAGTGCTTCAATACTAATTGCCAGGCGCTGAGACGAATGACGCCAAGATCAAGCGTCTAAGACTTACGGTTCAAGAATTAGCCTCAGAAACAGTGGGAAACAGTGCTTCTATACTAATTGCCAGGCGCTGAGACGAATGCCGCCAAGATCGAGCGTCTATGACTTACGGTTCAAGAATTAGCCTCAGAAACAGTGGTTTTGAACATGCTGCCAATAGCTCGCCTGGGAAACATCCAGAGAAGTCCAAGATAGTGTTTTTTAGACTGACTGCCACGAGCTGAAACGAATGCAGCCAAGAGCGAGCGTCTGTCACTTACGGTTCAAGAGTTATTCACAGAAACATGGTTCTGAACTTTGCTGCCAGCCGCGAAAGCGAAAATAACCAAGATCGAGCGTCTAGGATTTACTTGTCAATAGCTCGCCTGGGAAGCATCCAGAGAAGTCAAAGATAGTGCTTCCATACTAATTGCCAGGCGCTGAGACGAATGCCGCCAAGATCAAGCGTCTAAGACTTACGGTTCAAGAATTAGCCTCAGAAACAGTGGGAAACAGTGCTTCTATACTAATTGCCAGGCGCTGAGACGAATGCCGCCAAGATCGAGCGTCTATGACTTACGGTTCAAGAATTAGCCTCAGAAACAGTGGTTCTGAACATGCTGCCAATAGCTCGCCTGGGAAACATCCAGAGAAGTCCAAGATAGTGTTTTTTTAGACTGGCTGCCACGAGCTGAAACGCATGCAGCCAAGAGCGAGCGTCTGTGACTTACGGTTCAAGAGTTATTCACAGAAACATGGTTCTGAACTTTGCTGCCAGCCGCGAAAGCGAAAGTAACCAAGATCGAGCGTCTAGGATTTACTTGTGAATAGCTCGCCTGGGAAACTTTCAGATAAGTCAAAGACAGTGCTTCTATACTAATTGCCAGGCGCTGAGACGAATGCCGCCAAGATCAAGCGTCTAAGACTTACGGTTCAAGAATTAGCCTCAGAAACAGTGGGAAACAGTGCTTCTATACTAATTGCCAGGCGCTGAGACGAATGCCGCCAAGATCGAGCGTCTATGACTTACGGTTCAAGAATTAGCCTCAGAAACAGTGGTTTTGAACATGCTGCCAATAGCTCGCCTGGGAAACATACAGAGAAGTCCAAGATAGTGTTTTTTTTAGACTGGCTGCCACGAGCTGAAACGCATGCAGCCAAGAGCGAGCGTCTGTGACTTACGGTTCAAGAGTTATTCACAGAAACATGGTTCTGAACTTTGCTGCCAGCCGCGAAAGCGAAAGTAACCAAGATCGAGCGTCTAGGATTTACTTGTCAATAGCTCGCCTGGGAAACTTTCAGATAAGTCAAAGACAGTGCTTCTATACTAATTGCCAGGCGCTGAGACGAATGCCGCCAAGATCAAGCGTCTAAGACTTACGGTTCAAGAATTAGCCTCAGAAACAGTGGGAAACAGTGCTTCTATACTAATTGCCAGGCGCTGAGACGAATGCCGCCAAGATCGAGCGTCTATGACTTACGGTTCAAGAATTAGCCTCAGAAACAGTGGTTTTGAACATGCTGCCAATAGCTCGCCTGGGAAACATCCAGAGAAGTCCAAGATAGTGTTTTTTTAGACTGGCTGCCACGAGCTGAAACGAATGCAGCCAAGAGCGAGCGTCTGTCACTTACGGTTCAAGAGTTATTCACAGAAACATGGTTCTGAACTTTGCTGCCAGCCGCGAAAGCGAAAGTAACCAAGATCGAGCGTCTAGGATTTACTTGTGAATAGCTCGCCTGGGAAACATCCAGAGAAGTCAAAGACAGTGCTTCTATACTAATTGCCAGGCGCTGAGACGAATGCCGCCAAGATCAAGCGTCTAAGACTTACGGTTCAAGAATTAGCCTCAGAAACAGTGGTTCTGAACATGCTGCCAATAGCTCGCCTGGGAAACATCCAGAGAAGTCCAAGATAGTGTTTTTTTTAGACTGGCTGCCACGAGCTGAAACGAATCCAGCCAAGAGCGAGCGTCTGTGACTTACGGTTCAAAAGTTATTCACATAAACATGGTTCTGAACTTTGCTGCCAGCCGCGAAAGCGAAAGCAACCAAGGTCGAGCGTCTAGGATTTACTTGTGAATAGCTCGCCTGGAAAACATCCAGAGAAGTCAAAGACAGTGCAGCTATACTAATTGCCAGGCGCTGAGACGAATGCCGCAAGGATCAAGCGTCTAAGACTTACGGTTCAAGAATTAGCCTCAGAAACAGTGGGAAACAGTGCTTCTATACTAATTGCCAGGCGCTGAGACGAATGCCGCCAAGATCGAGCGTCTATGACTTACGGTTCAAGAATTAGCCTCAGAAACAGTGGTTCTGAACATGCTGCCAATAGCTCGCCTGGGAAACATCCAGAGAAGTCCAAGATAGTGTTTTTTAGACTGGCTGCCACGAGCTGAAACGAATGCAGCCAAGAGCGAGCGTCTGTGACTTACGGTTCAAGAGTTATTCACAGAAACATGGTTCTGAACTTTGATGCCAGCCGCGAAAGCGAAAGTAACCAAGATCGAGCGTCTAGGATTTACTTGTCAATAGCTCGCCTGGGAAACATCCAGAGAAGTCAAAGACAGTGCTTCTATACTAATTGCCAGGCGCTGAGACGAATGCCGCCAAGATCAAGCGTCTAAGACTTACGGTTCAAGAATTAGCCTCAGAAACAGTGGTTCTGAACATGCTGCTAATAGCTCGTCTGGGAAACATCCAGAGAAGTCCAATATAGTGTTTTTTAGACTGGCTGCCACGAGCTGAAACGAATGCAACCAAGAGCGAGCGTCTGTGACTTACGATTCAAGAGTTATTCATAGAAACATGGTTCTGAACTTTGCTGCCAGCCGCGAAAGCGAAAGCAACCAAGATCGAGCGTCTAGGATTTACTTGTGAATAGCTCGCCTGGAAAACATCCAGAGAAGTCAAAGACAGTGCAGCTATACTAATTGCCAGGCGCTGAGACGAATGCCGCCCAGATCAAGCGTCTACGACTTACGGTTCAAGAATTAGCCTCAGAAACAGTGGGAAACAGTGCTTCTATACTAATTGCCAGGCGCTGAGACGAATGCCGCCAAGATCGAGCGTCTATGACTTACGGTTCAAGAATTAGCCTCAGAAACAGTGGTTCTGAACATGCTGCCAATAGCTCGCCTGGGAAACATCCAGAGAAGTCCAAGATAGTGTTTTTTAGACTGGCTGCCACGAGCTGAAACGAATGCAGCCAAGAGCGAGCGTCTGTCACTTACGGTTCAAGAGTTATTCACAGAAACATGGTTCTGAACTTTGCTGCCAGCCGCGAAAGCGAAAGTAACCAAGATCGAGCGTCTAGGATTTACTTGTCAATAGCTCGCCTGGGAAACTTTCAGATAAGTCAAAGACAGTGCTTCTGTAATAATTGCCAGGCGCTGAGACGAATGCCGCCAAGATCAAGCGTCTAAGACTTACGGTTCAAGAATTAGCCTCAGAAACAGTGGGAAACAGTGCTTCTATACTAATTGCCAGGCGCTGAGACGAATGCCGCCAAGATCGAGCGTCTATGACTTACGGTTCAAGAATTAGCCTCAGAAACAGTGGTTTTGAACATGCTGCCAATAGCTCGCCTGGGAAACATCCAGAGAAGTCCAAGATAGTGTTTTTTTAGACTGGCTGCCACGAGCTGAAACGAATGCAGCCAAGAGCGAGCGTCTGTGACTTACGGTTCAAGAGTTATTCACAGAAACATGGTTCTGAACTTTGCTGCCAGCCGCGAAAGCGAAAGTAACCAAGATCGAGCGTCTAGGATTTACTTGTGAATAGCTCGCCTGGGAAACATCCAGAGAAGTCAAAGACAGTGCTTCTATACTAATTGCCAGGCGCTGAGACGAATGCCGCCAAGATCAAGCGTCTAAGACTTACGGTTCAAGAATTAGCCTCAGAAACAGTGGTTCTGAACATGCTGCCAATAGCTCGCCTGGGAAACATCCAGAGAAGTCCAAGATAGTGTTTTTTTTAGACTGGCTGCCACGAGCTGAAACGAATCCAGCCAAGAGCGAGCGTCTGTGACTTACGGTTCAAAAGTTATTCACATAAACATGGTTCTGAACTTTGCTGCCAGCCGCGAAAGCGAAAGCAACCAAGGTCGAGCGTCTAGGATTTACTTGTGAATAGCTCGCCTGGAAAACATCCAGAGAAGTCAAAGACAGTGCAGCTATACTAATTGCCAGGCGCTGAGACGAATGCCGCAAGGATCAAGCGTCTAAGACTTACGGTTCAAGAATTAGCCTCAGAAACAGTGGGAAACAGTGCTTCTATACTAATTGCCAGGCGCTGAGACGAATGCCGCCAAGATCGAGCGTCTATGACTTACGGTTCAAGAATTAGCCTCAGAAACAGTGGTTCTGAACATGCTGCCAATAGCTCGCCTGGGAAACATCCAGAGAAGTCCAAGATAGTGTTTTTTAGACTGGCTGCCACGAGCTGAAACGAATGCAGCCAAGAGCGAGCGTCTGTGACTTACGGTTCAAGAGTTATTCACAGAAACATGGTTCTGAACTTTGATGCCAGCCGCGAAAGCGAAAGTAACCAAGATCGAGCGTCTAGGATTTACTTGTCAATAGCTCGCCTGGGAAACATCCAGAGAAGTCAAAGACAGTGCTTCTCTACTAATTGCCAGGCGCTGAGACGAATGCCGCCAAGATCAAGCGTCTAAGACTTACGGTTCAAGAATTAGCCTCAGAAACAGTGGTTCTGAACATGCTGCTAATAGCTCGTCTGGGAAACATCCAGAGAAGTCCAATATAGTGTTTTTTAGACTGGCTGCCACGAGCTGAAACGAATGCAACCAAGAGCGAGCGTCTGTGACTTACGATTCAAGAGTTATTCATAGAAACATGGTTCTGAACTTTGCTGCCAGCCGCGAAAGCGAAAGCAACCAAGATCGAGCGTCTAGGATTTACTTGTGAATAGCTCGCCTGGAAAACATCCAGAGAAGTCAAAGACAGTGCAGCTATACTAATTGCCAGGCGCTGAGACGAATGCCGCCAAGATCAAGCGTCTACGACTTACGGTTCAAGAATTAGCCTCAGAAACAGTGGGAAACAGTGCTTCTATACTAATTGCCAGGCGCTGAGACGAATGCCGCCAAGATCGAGCGTCTATGACTTACGGTTCAAGAATTAGCCTCAGAAACAGTGGTTCTGAACATGCTGCCAATAGCTCGCCTGGGAAACATCCAGAGAAGTCCAAGATAGTGTTTTTTAGACTGGCTGCCACGAGCTGAAACGAATGCAGCCAAGAGCGAGCGTCTGTCACTTACGGTTCAAGAGTTATTCACAGAAACATGGTTCTGAACTTTGCTGCCAGCCGCGAAAGCAAAAATAACCAAGATCGAGCGTCTAGGATTTACTTGTCAATAGCTCGCCTGGGAAACATCCAGTGAAGTCAAAGACAGTGCTTCTATACTAATTGCCAGGCGCTGAGACGAATGCCGCCAAGATCGAGCGTCTATGACTTACGGTTCAAGAATTAGCCTCAGAAACAGTGGTTCTAAACATGCTGCCAATAGCTCGCCTGGGAAACATCCAGAGAAGTCCAAGATAGTGTTTTTTAGACTGACTGCCACGAGCTGAAACGAATGCAGCCAAGAGCGAGCGTCTGTCACTTACGGTTCAAGAGTTATTCACAGAAACATGGTTCTGAACTTTGCTGCCAGCCGCGAAAGCGAAAATAACCAAGATCGAGCGTCTAGGATTTACTTGTCAATAGCTCGCCTGGGAAACATCCAGAGAAGTCAAAGATAGTGCTTCCATACTAATTGCCAGGCGCTGAGACGAATGCCGCCAAGATCAAGCGTCTAAGACTTACGGTTCAAGAATTAGCCTCAGAAACAGTGGGAAACAGTGCTTCTATACTAATTGCCAGGCGCTGAGACGAATGCCGCCAAGATCGAGCGTCTATGACTTACGGTTCAAGAATTAGCCTCAGAAACAGTGGTTCTGAACATGCTGCCAATAGCTCGCCTGGGAAACATCCAGAGAAGTCCAAGATAGTGTTTTTTTAGACTGGCTGCCACGAGCTGAAACGCATGCAGCCAAGAGCGAGCGTCTGTGACTTACGGTTCAAGAGTTATTCACAGAAACATGGTTCTGAACTTTGCTGCCAGCCGCGAAAGCGAAAGTAACCAAGATCGAGCGTCTAGGATTTACTTGTGAATAGCTCGCCTGGGAAACTTTCAGATAAGTCAAAGACAGTGCTTCTATACTAATTGCCAGGCGCTGAGACGAATGCCGCCAAGATCAAGCGTCTAAGACTTACGGTTCAAGAATTAGCCTCAGAAACAGTGGGAAACAGTGCTTCTATACTAATTGCCAGGCGCTGAGACGAATGCCGCCAAGATCGAGCGTCTATGACTTACGGTTCAAGAATTAGCCTCAGAAACAGTGGTTTTGAACATGCTGCCAATAGCTCGCCTGGGAAACATCCAGAGAAGTCCAAGATAGTGATTTTTTTAGACTGGCTGCCACGAGCTGAAACGAATGCAGCCAAGAGCGAGCGTCTGTGACTTACGGTTCAAGAGTTATTCACAGAAACATGGTTCTGTACTTTGCTGCCAGCCGCGAAAGCGAAAGTAACCAAGATCGAGCGTCTAGGATTTACTTGTGAATAGCTCGCCTGGGAAACTTTCAGATAAGTCAAAGACAGTGCTTCTATGCTAATTGCCAGGCGCTGAGACGAATGCCGCCAAGATCAAGCGTCTAAGACTTACGGTTCAAGAATTAGCCTCAGAAACAGTGGGAAACAGTGCTTCTATACTAATTGCCAGGCGCTGAGACGAATGCCGCCAAGATCGAGCGTCTATGACTTACGGTTCAAGAATTAGCCTCAGAAACAGTGGTTTTGAACCGGCTGCCAATAGCTCGCCTGGGAAACATCCAGAGAAGTCCAAGATAGTGTTTTTTTAGACTGGCTGCCACGAGCTGAAACGAATGCAGCCAAGAGCGAGCGTCTGTGACTTACGGTTCAAGAGTTATTCACAGAAACATGGTTCTGAACTTTGCTGCCAGCCGCGAAAGCGAAAGTAACCAAGATCGAGCGTCTAGGATTTACTTGTCAATAGCTCGCATGGGAAACATCCAGAGAAGTCAAAGACAGTGCTTCTATACTAATTGCCAGGCGCTGAGACGAATGCCGCCAAGATCGAGCGTCTATGACTTACGGTTCAAGAATTAGCCTCAGAAACAGTGGGAAACAGTGCTTCTATACTAATTGCCAGGCGCTGAGACGAATGCCGCCAAGATCGAGCGTCTATGACTTACGGTTCAAGAATTAGCCTCAGAAACAGTGGTTCTGAACATGCTGCCAATAGCTCGCCTGGGAAACATCCAGAGAAGTCCAAGATAGTGTTTTTTTAGACTGGCTGCCACGAGCTGAAACGAATGCAGCCAAGAGCGAGCGTCTGTGACTTACGGTTCAAGAGTTATTCACAGAAACATGGTTCTAAACTTTGCTGCCAGCCGCGAAAGCGAAAGTAACCAAGATCGAGCGTCTAGGATTTACTTGTGAATAGCTCGCCTGGGAAACTTTCAGATAAGTCAAAGACAGTGCTTCTATGCTAATTGCCAGGCGCTGAGACGAATGCCGCCAAGATCAAGCGTCTAAGACTTACGGTTCAAGAATTAGCCTCAGAAACAGTGGGAAACAGTGCTTCTATACTAATTGCCAGGCGCTGAGACGAATGCCGCCAAGATCGAGCTTCTATGACTTACGGTTCAAGAATTAGCCTCAGAAACAGTGGTTTTGAACCGGCTGCCAATAGCTCGCCTGGGAAACATCCAGAGAAGTCCAAGATAGTGTTTTTTTAGACTGGCTGCCACGAGCTGAAACGAATGCAGCCAAGAGCGAGCGTCTGTGACTTACGGTTCAAGAGTTATTCACAGAAACATGGTTCTGAACTTTGTTGCCAGCCGCGAAAGCGAAAGTAACCAAGATCGAGCGTCTAGGATTTACTTGTGAATAGCTCGCCTGGGAAACATCCAGAGAAGTCAAAGACAGTGCTTCTATACTAATTGCCAGGCGCTGAGACGAATGCCGCCAAGATCAAGCGTCTAAGACTTACGGTTCAAGAATTAGCCTCAGAAACAGTGGTTCAAAACATGCTGCCAATAGCTCGCCTAGGAAACATCCAGAGAAGTCCAAGATAGTGTTTTTTAGACTGGCTGCCACGAGCTGAAACGAATGCAGCCAAGAGCGAGCGTCTGTGACTTACGGTTCAAGAGTTATTCACAGAAACATGGTTCTAAACTTTGCTGCCAGCCGCGAAAGCGAAAGTAACCAAGATCGAGCGTCTAGGATTTACTTGTCAATAGCTCGCCTGGGAAACTTTCAGATAAGTCAAAGACAGTGCTTCTATGCTAATTGCCAGGCGCTGAGACGAAAGCCGCCAAGATCAAGCGTCTAAGACTTACGGTTCAAGAATTAGCCTCAGAAACAGTGGGAAACAGTGCTTCTATACTAATTGCCAGGCGCTGAGACGAATGCCGCCAAGATCGAGCGTCTATGACTTACGGTTCAAGAATTAGCCTCAGAAACAGTGGTTTTGAACATGCTGCCAATAGCTCGCCTGGGAAACATCCAGAGAAGTCCAAGATAGTGTTTTTTTTAGACTGGCTGCCACGAGCTGAAACGAATGCAGCCAAGAGCGAGCGTCTGTGACTTACGGTTCAAAAGTTATTCACATAAACATGGTTCTGAACTTTGCTGCCAGCCGCGAAAGCGAAAATAACCAAGATCGAGCGTCTAGGATTTACTTGTCAATAGCTCGCCTGGGAAACATCCAGAGAAGTCAAAGACAGTGCTTCTATACTAATTGCCAGGCGCTGAGACGAATGCCGCCAAGATCAAGCGTCTAAGACTTACGGTTCAAGAATTAGCCTCAGAAACAGTGGTTCTGAACATGCTGCCAATAGCTCGCCTGGGAAACATCCAGAGAAGTCCAAGATAGTGTTTTTTTTAGACTGGCTGCCACGAGCTGAAACGAATGCAGCCAAGAGCGAGCGTCTGTGACTTACGGTTCAAAAGTTATTCACATAAACATGGTTCTGAACTTTGCTGCCAGCCGCGAAAGCGAAAGCAACCAAGATCGAGCGTCTAGGATTTACTTGTGAATAGCTCGCCTGGAAAACATCCAGAGAAGTCAAAGACAGTGCAGCTATACTAATTGCCAGGCGCTGAGACGAATGCCGCAAGGATCAAGCGTCTAAGACTTACGGTTCAAGAATTAGCCTCAGAAACAGTGGGAAACAGTGCTTCTATACTAATTGCCAGGCGCTGAGACGAATGCCGCCAAGATCGAGCGTCTATGACTTACGGTTCAAGAATTAGCCTCAGAAACAGTGGTTCTGAACATGCTGCCAATAGCTCGCCTGGGAAACATCCAGAGAAGTCCAAGATAGTGTTTTTTAGACTGGCTGCCACGAGCTGAAACGAATGCAGCCCAGAGCGAGCGTCTGTGACTTACGGTTCAAGAGTTATTCACAGAAACATGGTTCTGAACTTTGCTGCCAGCCGCGAAAGCGAAAGTAACCAAGATCGAGCGTCTAGGATTTACTTGTGAATAGCTCGCCTGGGAAACTTTCAGATAAGTCAAAGACAGTGCTTCTATGCTAATTGCCAGGCGCTGAGACGAATGCCGCCAAGATCAAGCGTCTAAGACTTACGGTTCAAGAATTAGCCTCAGAAACAGTGGGAAACAGTGCTTCTATACTAATTGCCAGGCGCTGAGACGAATGCCGCCAAGATCGAGCGTCTATGACTTACGGTTCAAGAATTAGCCTCAGAAACAGTGGTTTTGAACCGGCTGCCAATAGCTCGCCTGGGAAACATCCAGAGAAGTCCAAGATAGTGTTTTTTTAGACTGGCTGCCACGAGCTGAAACGAATGCAGCCAAGAGCGAGCGTCTGTGACTTACGGTTCAAGAGTTATTCACAGAAACATGGTTCTGAACTTTGCTGCCAGCCGCGAAAGCGAAAGTAACCAAGATCGAGCGTCTAGGATTTACTTGTCAATAGCTCGCATGGGAAACATCCAGAGAAGTCAAAGACAGTGCTTCTATACTAATTGCCAGGCGCTGAGACGAATGCCGCCAAGATCGAGCGTCTATGACTTACGGTTCAAGAATTAGCCTCAGAAACAGTGGGAAACAGTGCTTCTATACTAATTGCCAGGCGCTGAGACGAATGCCGCCAAGATCGAGCGTCTATGACTTACGGTTCAAGAATTAGCCTCAGAAACAGTGGTTCTGAACATGCTGCCAATAGCTCGCCTGGGAAACATCCAGAGAAGTCCAAGATAGTGTTTTTTTAGACTGGCTGCCACGAGCTGAAACGAATGCAGCCAAGAGCGAGCGTCTGTGACTTACGGTTCAAGAGTTATTCACAGAAACATGGTTCTAAACTTTGCTGCCAGCCGCGAAAGCGAAAGTAACCAAGATCGAGCGTCTAGGATTTACTTGTGAATAGCTCGCCTGGGAAACTTTCAGATAAGTCAAAGACAGTGCTTCTATGCTAATTGCCAGGCGCTGAGACGAATGCCGCCAAGATCAAGCGTCTAAGACTTACGGTTCAAGAATTAGCCTCAGAAACAGTGGGAAACAGTGCTTCTATACTAATTGCCAGGCGCTGAGACGAATGCCGCCAAGATCGAGCTTCTATGACTTACGGTTCAAGAATTAGCCTCAGAAACAGTGGTTTTGAACCGGCTGCCAATAGCTCGCCTGGGAAACATCCAGAGAAGTCCAAGATAGTGTTTTTTTAGACTGGCTGCCACGAGCTGAAACGAATGCAGCCAAGAGCGAGCGTCTGTGACTTACGGTTCAAGAGTTATTCACAGAAACATGGTTCTGAACTTTGTTGCCAGCCGCGAAAGCGAAAGTAACCAAGATCGAGCGTCTAGGATTTACTTGTGAATAGCTCGCCTGGGAAACATCCAGAGAAGTCAAAGACAGTGCTTCCATACTAATTGCCAGGCGCTGAGACGAATGCCGCCAAGATCAAGCGTCTAAGACTTACGGTTCAAGAATTAGCCTCAGAAACAGTGGTTCAAAACATGCTGCCAATAGCTCGCCTGGGAAACATCCAGAGAAGTCCAAGATAGTGTTTTTTAGACTGGCTGCCACGAGCTGAAACGAATGCAGCCAAGAGCGAGCGTCTGTGACTTACGGTTCAAGAGTTATTCACAGAAACATGGTTCTAAACTTTGCTGCCAGCCGCGAAAGCGAAAGTAACCAAGATCGAGCGTCTAGGATTTACTTGTCAATAGCTCGCCTGGGAAACTTTCAGATAAGTCAAAGACAGTGCTTCTATGCTAATTGCCAGGCGCTGAGACGAAAGCCGCCAAGATCAAGCGTCTAAGACTTACGGTTCAAGAATTAGCCTCAGAAACAGTGGGAAACAGTGCTTCTATACTAATTGCCAGGCGCTGAGACGAATGCCGCCAAGATCGAGCGTCTATGACTTACGGTTCAAGAATTAGCCTCAGAAACAGTGGTTTTGAACATGCTGCCAATAGCTCGCCTGGGAAACATCCAGAGAAGTCCAAGATAGTGTTTTTTTTAGACTGGCTGCCACGAGCTGAAACGAATGCAGCCAAGAGCGAGCGTCTGTGACTTACGGTTCAAAAGTTATTCACATAAACATGGTTCTGAACTTTGCTGCCAGCCGCGAAAGCGAAAATAACCAAGATCGAGCGTCTAGGATTTACTTGTCAATAGCTCGCCTGGGAAACATCCAGAGAAGTCAAAGACAGTGCTTCTATACTAATTGCCAGGCGCTGAGACGAATGCCGCCAAGATCAAGCGTCTAAGACTTACGGTTCAAGAATTAGCCTCAGAAACAGTGGTTCTGAACATGCTGCCAATAGCTCGCCTGGGAAACATCCAGAGAAGTCCAAGATAGTGTTTTTTTTAGACTGGCTGCCACGAGCTGAAACGAATGCAGCCAAGAGCGAGCGTCTGTGACTTACGGTTCAAAAGTTATTCACATAAACATGGTTCTGAACTTTGCTGCCAGCCGCGAAAGCGAAAGCAACCAAGATCGAGCGTCTAGGATTTACTTGTGAATAGCTCGCCTGGAAAACATCCAGAGAAGTCAAAGACAGTGCAGCTATACTAATTGCCAGGCGCTGAGACGAATGCCGCAAGGATCAAGCGTCTAAGACTTACGGTTCAAGAATTAGCCTCAGAAACAGTGGGAAACAGTGCTTCTATACTAATTGCCAGGCGCTGAGACGAATGCCGCCAAGATCGAGCGTCTATGACTTACGGTTCAAGAATTAGCCTCAGAAACAGTGGTTCTGAACATGCTGCCAATAGCTCGCCTGGGAAACATCCAGAGAAGTCCAAGATAGTGTTTTTTAGACTGGCTGCCACGAGCTGAAACGAATGCAGCCCAGAGCGAGCGTCTGTGACTTACGGTTCAAGAGTTATTCACAGAAACATGGTTCTGAACTTTGCTGCCAGCCGCGAAAGCGAAAGTAACCAAGATCGAGCGTCTAGGATTTACTTGTGAATAGCTCGCCTGGGAAACATCCAGAGAAGTCAAAGACAGTGCTTCTATACTAATTGCCAGGCGCTGAGACGAATGCCGCCAAGATCAAGCGTCTAAGACTTACGGTTCAAGAATTAGCCTCAGAAACAGTGGTTCTGAACATGCTGCTAATAGCTCGCCTGGGAAGCATCCAGAGAAGTCCAATATAGTGTTTTTTAGACTGGCTGCCACGAGCTGAAACGAATGCAACCAAGAGCGAGCGTCTGTGACTTACGATTCAAGAGTTATTCACAGAAACATGGTTCTGAACTTTGCTGCCAGCCGCGAAAGCGAAAGTAACCAAGATCGAGCGTCTAGGATTTACGTGTGAATAGCTCGCCTGGGAAACATCCAGAGAAGTCAAAGACAGTGCTTCTATACTAATTGCCAGGCGCTGAGACGAATGCCGCCAAGATCAAGCGTCTAAGACTTACGGTTCAAGAATTAGCCTCAGAAACAGTGGGAAACAGTGCTTCTATACTAATTGCCAGGCGCTGAGACGAATGCCGCCAAGATCGAGCGTCTATGACTTACGGTTCAAGAATTAGCCTCAGAAACAGTGGTTCAAAACATGCTGCCAATAGCTCGCCTGGGAAACATCCAGAGAAGTCCAAGATAGTGTTTTTTAGACTGGCTGCCACGAGCTGAAACGAATGCAGCCAAGAGCGAGCGTCTGTGACTTACGGTTCAAGAGTTATTCACAGAAACATGGTTCGGAACTTTGCTGCCAGCCGCGAAAGCGAAAATAACCAAGATCGAGCGTCTAGGATTTACTTGTCAATAGCTCGCCTGGGAAACATCCAGAGAAGTCAAAGACAGTGCTTCTATACTAATTGCCAGGCGCTGAGACGAATGCCGCCAAGATCGAGCGTCTATGACTTACGGTTCAAGAATTAGCCTCAGAAACAGTGGTTCTGAACATGCTGCCAATAGCTCGCCTGGGAAACATCCAGAGAAGTCCAAGATAGTGTTTTTTTTAGACTGGCTGCCACGAGCTGAAACGAATGCAGCCAAGAGCGAGCGTCTGTGACTTACGGTTCAAAAGTTATTCACATAAACATGGTTCTGAACTTTGCTGCCAGCCGCGAAAGCGAAAGCAACCAAGATCGAGCGTCTAGGATTTACTTGTGAATAGCTCGCCTGGAAAACATCCAGAGAAGTCAAAGACAGTGCAGCTATACTAATTGCCAGGCGCTGAGACGAATGCCGCCAAGATCAAGCGTCTAAGACTTACGGTTCAAGAATTAGCCTCAGAAACAGTGGGAAACAGTGCTTCTATACTAATTGCCAGGCGCTGAGACGAATGCCGCCAAGATCGAGCGTCTATGACTTACGGTTCAAGAATTAGCCTCAGAAACAGTGGTTCTGAACATGCTGCTAATAGCTCGCCTGGGAAACATCCAGAGAAGTCCAATATAGTGTTTTTTAGACTGGCTGCCACGAGCTGAAACGAATGCAGCCCAGAGCGAGCGTCTGTGACTTACGGTTCAAGAGTTATTCACAGAAACATGGTTCTGAACTTTGCTGCCAGCCGCGAAAGCGAAAGTAACCAAGATCGAGCGTCTAGGATTTACTTGTGAATAGCTCGCCTGGGAAACATCCAGAGAAGTCAAAGACAGTGCTTCTATACTAATTGCCAGGCGCTGAGACGAATGCCGCCAAGATCAAGCGTCTAAGACTTACGGTTCAAGAATTAGCCTCAGAAACAGTGGTTCTGAACATGCTGCTAATAGCTCGCCTGGGAAGCATCCAGAGAAGTCCAATATAGTGTTTTTTAGACTGGCTGCCACGAGCTGAAACGAATGCAACCAAGAGCGAGCGTCTGTGACTTACGATTCAAGAGTTATTCACAGAAACATGGTTCTGAACTTTGCTGCCAGCCGCGAAAGCGAAAGTAACCAAGATCGAGCGTCTAGGATTTACGTGTGAATAGCTCGCCTGGGAAACATCCAGAGAAGTCAAAGACAGTGCTTCTATACTAATTGCCAGGCGCTGAGACGAATGCCGCCAAGATCAAGCGTCTAAGACTTACGGTTCAAGAATTAGCCTCAGAAACAGTGGGAAACAGTGCTTCTATACTAATTGCCAGGCGCTGAGACGAATGCCGCCAAGATCGAGCGTCTATGACTTACGGTTCAAGAATTAGCCTCAGAAACAGTGGTTCAAAACATGCTGCCAATAGCTCGCCTGGGAAACATCCAGAGAAGTCCAAGATAGTGTTTTTTAGACTGGCTGCCACGAGCTGAAACGAATGCAGCCAAGAGCGAGCGTCTGTGACTTACGGTTCAAGAGTTATTCACAGAAACATGGTTCGGAACTTTGCTGCCAGCCGCGAAAGCGAAAATAACCAAGATCGAGCGTCTAGGATTTACTTGTCAATAGCTCGCCTGGGAAACATCCAGAGAAGTCAAAGACAGTGCTTCTATACTAATTGCCAGGCGCTGAGACGAATGCCGCCAAGATCGAGCGTCTATGACTTACGGTTCAAGAATTAGCCTCAGAAACAGTGGTTCTGAACATGCTGCCAATAGCTCGCCTGGGAAACATCCAGAGAAGTCCAAGATAGTGTTTTTTTTAGACTGGCTGCCACGAGCTGAAACGAATGCAGCCAAGAGCGAGCGTCTGTGACTTACGGTTCAAAAGTTATTCACATAAACATGGTTCTGAACTTTGCTGCCAGCCGCGAAAGCGAAAGCAACCAAGATCGAGCGTCTAGGATTTACTTGTGAATAGCTCGCCTGGAAAACATCCAGAGAAGTCAAAGACAGTGCAGCTATACTAATTGCCAGGCGCTGAGACGAATGCCGCCAAGATCAAGCGTCTAAGACTTACGGTTCAAGAATTAGCCTCAGAAACAGTGGGAAACAGTGCTTCTATACTAATTGCCAGGCGCTGAGACGAATGCCGCCAAGATCGAGCGTCTATGACTTACGGTTCAAGAATTAGCCTCAGAAACAGTGGTTCTGAACATGCTGCTAATAGCTCGCCTGGGAAACATCCAGAGAAGTCCAATATAGTGTTTTTTAGACTGGCTGCCACGAGCTGAAACGAATGCAACCAAGAGCGAGCGTCTGTGACTTACGATTCAAGAGTTATTCACAGAAACATGGTTCTGAACTTTGCTGCCAGCCGCGAAAGCGAAAGTAACCAAGATCGAGCGTCTAGGATTTACTTGTGAATAGCTCGCCTGGGAAACATCCAGAGAAGTCAAAGACAGTGCTTCTATACTAATTGCCAGGCGCTGTGACGAATGCCGCCAAGATCAAGCGTCTAAGACTTACGGTTCAAGAATTAGCCTCAGAAACAGTGGGAAACAGTGCTTCTATACTAATTGCCAGGCGCTGAGACGAATGCCGCCAAGATCGAGCGTCTATGACTTACGGTTCAAGAATTAGCCTCAGAAACAGTGGTTCAAAACATGCTGCCAATAGCTCGCCTGGGAAACATCCAGAGAAGTCCAAGATAGTGTTTTTTAGACTGGCTGCCACGAGCTGAAACGAATGCAGCCAAGAGCGAGCGTCTGTGACTTACGGTTCAAGAGTTATTCACAGAAACATGGTTCGGAACTTTGCTGCCAGCCGCGAAAGCGAAAATAACCAAGATCGAGCGTCTAGGATTTACTAGTCAATAGCTCGCCTGGGAAACATGCAGAGAAGTCAAAGACAGTGCTTCTATACTAATTGCCAGGCGCTGAGACGAATGCCGCCAAGATCGAGCGTCTATGACTTACGGTTCAAGAATTAGCCTCAGAAACAGTGGTTCTGAACATGCTGCCAATAGCTCGCCTGGGAAACATCCAGAGAAGTCCAAGATAGTGTTTTTTTAGACTGGCTGCCACGAGCTGAAACGCATGCAGCCAAGAGCGAGCGTCTGTGACTTACGGTTCAAGAGTTATTCACAGAAACATGGTTCTGAACTTTGCTGCCAGCCGCGAAAGCGAAAGTAACCAAGATCGAGCGTCTAGGATTTACTTGTGAATAGCTCGCCTGGGAAACTTTCAGATAAGTCAAAGACAGTGCTTCTATACTAATTGCCAGGCGCTGAGACGAATGCCGCCAAGATCAAGCGTCTAAGACTTACGGTTCAAGAATTAGCCTCAGAAACAGTGGGAAACAGTGCTTCTATACTAATTGCCAGGCGCTGAGACGAATGCCGCCAAGATCGAGCGTCTATGACTTACGGTTCAAGAATTAGCCTCAGAAACAGTGGTTTTGAACCGGCTGCCAATAGCTCGCCTGGGAAACATACAGAGAAGTCCAAGATAGTGTTTTTTTTAGACTGGCTGCCACGAGCTGAAACGAATGCAGCCAAGAGCGAGCGTCTATGACTTACGGTTCAAGAATTAGCCTCAGAAACAGTGGTTCTGAACATGCTGCCAATAGCTCGCCTGGGAAACATCCAGAGAAGTCCAAGATAGTGTTTTTTTTAGACTGGCTGCCACGAGCTGAAACGAATGTAGCCAAGAGCGAGCGTCTGTGACTTACGGTTCAAGAGTGATTCACAGAAACATGGTTCTGAACTTTGCTGCCAGCCGCGAAAGCGAAAATAACCAAGATCGAGCGTCTAGGATTTACTTGTCAATAGCTCGCCTGGGAAACATCCAGAGAAGTCAAAGACAGTGCTTCTATACTAATTGCCAGGCGCTGAGACGAATGCCGCCAAGATCGAGCGTCTATGACTTACGGTTCAAGAATTAGCCTCAGAAACAGTGGGAAACAGTGCTTCTATACTAATTGCCAGGCGCTGAGACGAATGCCGCCAAGATCGAGCGTCTATGACTTACGGTTCAAGAATTAGCCTCAGAAACAGTGGTTCTGAACATGCTGCCAATAGCTCGCCTGGGAAACATCCAGAGAAGTACAAGATAGTGTTTTTTTAGACTGGCTGCCACGAGCTGAAACGAATGCAGCCAAGAGCGAGCGTCTGTGACTTACGGTTCAAGAGTTATTCACAGAAACATGGTTCTAAACTTTGCTGCCAGCCGCGAAAGCGAAAGTAACCAAGATCGAGCGTCTAGGATTTACTTGTCAATAGCTCGCCTGGGAAACTTTCAGATAAGTCAAAGACAGTGCTTCTATGCTAATTGCCAGGCGCTGAGACGAATGCCGCCAAGATCAAGCGTCTAAGACTTACGGTTCAAGAATTAGCCTCAGAAACAGTGGGAAACAGTGCTTCTATACTAATTGCCAGGCGCTGAGACGAATGCCGCCAAGATCGAGCGTCTATGACTTACGGTTCAAGAATTAGCCTCAGAAACAGTGGTTTTGAACCGGCTGCCAATAGCTCGCCTGGGAAACATCCAGAGAAGTCCAAGATAGTGTTTTTTTTAGACTGGCTGCCACGAGCTGAAACGAATGCAGCCAAGAGCGAGCGTCTGTGACTTACGGTTCAAGAGTTATTCACAGAAACATGGTTCTGAACTTTGCTGCCAGCCGCGAAAGCGAAAGTAACCAAGATCGAGCGTCTAGGATTTACTTGTCAATAGCTCGCATGGGAAACATCCAGAGAAGTCAAAGACAGTGCTTCTATACTAATTGCCAGGCGCTGAGACGAATGCCGCCAAGATCGAGCGTCTATGACTTACGGTTCAAGAATTAGCCTCAGAAACAGTGGGAAACAGTGCTTCTATACTAATTGCCAGGCGCTGAGACGAATGCCGCCAAGATCGAGCGTCTATGACTTACGGTTCAAGAATTAGCCTCAGAAACAGTGGTTCTGAACATGCTGCCAATAGCTCGCCTGGGAAACATCCAGAGAAGTCCAAGATAGTGTTTTTTTAGACTGGCTGCCACGAGCTGAAACGAATGCAGCCAAGAGCGAGCGTCTGTGACTTACGGTTCAAGAGTTATTCACAGAAACATGGTTCTAAACTTTGCTGCCAGCCGCGAAAGCGAAAGTAACCAAGATCGAGCGTCTAGGATTTACTTGTCAATAGCTCGCCTGGGAAACTTTCAGATAAGTCAAAGACAGTGCTTCTATGCTAATTGCCAGGCGCTGAGACGAATGCCGCCAAGATCAAGCGTCTAAGACTTACGGTTCAAGAATTAGCCTCAGAAACAGTGGGAAACAGTGCTTCTATACTAATTGCCAGGCGCTGAGACGAATGCCGCCAAGATCGAGCGTCTATGACTTACGGTTCAAGAATTAGCCTCAGAAACAGTGGTTTTGAACCGGCTGCCAATAGCTCGCCTGGGAAACATCCAGAGAAGTCCAAGATAGTGTTTTTTTTAGACTGGCTGCCACGAGCTGAAACGAATGCAGCCAAGAGCGAGCGTCTGTGACTTACGGTTCAAGAGTTATTCACAGAAACATGGTTCTGAACTTTGCTGCCAGCCGCGAAAGCGAAAGTAACCAAGATCGAGCGTCTAGGATTTACTTGTCAATAGCTCGCATGGGAAACATCCAGAGAAGTCAAAGACAGTGCTTCTATACTAATTGCCAGGCGCTGAGACGAATGCCGCCAAGATCGAGCGTCTATGACTTACGGTTCAAGAATTAGCCTCAGAAACAGTGGGAAACAGTGCTTCTATACTAATTGCCAGGCGCTGAGACGAATGCCGCCAAGATCGAGCGTCTATGACTTACGGTTCAAGAATTAGCCTCAGAAACAGTGGTTCTGAACATGCTGCCAATAGCTCGCCTGGGAAACATCCAGAGAAGTCCAAGATAGTGTTTTTTTAGACTGGCTGCCACGAGCTGAAACGAATGCAGCCAAGAGCGAGCGTCTGTGACTTACGGTTCAAGAGTTATTCACAGAAACATGGTTCTAAACTTTGCTGCCAGCCGCGAAAGCGAAAGTAACCAAGATCGAGCGTCTAGGATTTACTTGTCAATAGCTCGCCTGGGAAACTTTCAGATAAGTCAAAGACAGTGCTTCTATGCTAATTTCCAGGCGCTGAGACGAATGCCGCCAAGATCAAGCGTCTAAGACTTACGGTTCAAGAATTAGCCTCAGAAACAGTGGGAAACAGTGCTTCTATACTAATTGCCAGGCGCTGAGACGAATGCCGCCAAGATCGAGCGTCTATGACTTACGGTTCAAGAATTAGCCTCAGAAACAGTGGTTTTGAACATGCTGCCAATAGCTCGCCTGGGAAACATCCAGAGAAGTCCAAGATAGTGATTTTTTAGACTGGCTGCCACGAGCTGAAACGAATGCAGCCAAGAGCGAGCGTCTGTGACTTACGGTTCAAGAGTTATTCACAGAAACATGGTTCTGTACTTTGCTGCCAGCCGCGAAAGCGAAAGTAACCAAGATCGAGCGTCTAGGATTTACTTGTGAATAGCTCGCCTGGGAAACTTTCAGATAAGTCAAAGACAGTGCTTCTATGCTAATTGCCAGGCGCTGAGACGAATGCCGCCAAGATCAAGCGTCTAAGACTTACGGTTCAAGAATTAGCCTCAGAAACAGTGGGAAACAGTGCTTCTATACTAATTGCCAGGCGCTGAGACGAATGCCGCCAAGATCGAGCGTCTATGACTTACGGTTCAAGAATTAGCCTCAGAAACAGTGGTTTTGAACCGGCTGCCAATAGCTCGCCTGGGAAACATCCAGAGAAGTCCAAGATAGTGTTTTTTTAGACTGGCTGCCACGAGCTGAAACGAATGCAGCCAAGAGCGAGCGTCTGTGACTTACGGTTCAAGAGTTATTCACAGAAACATGGTTCTGAACTTTGCTGCCAGCCGCGAAAGCGAAAGTAACCAAGATCGAGCGTCTAGGATTTACTTGTCAGTAGCTCGCATGGGAAACATCCAGAGAAGTCAAAGACAGTGCTTTTATGCTAATTTCCAGGCGCTGAGACGAATGCCGCCAAGATCGAGCGTCTATGACTTACGGTTCAAGAATTAGCCTCAGAAACAGTGGGAAACAGTGCTTCTATACTAATTTCCAGGTGCTGAGACGAATACCGCCAAGATCGAGCGTCTATGACTTACGGTTCAAGAATTAGCCTCAGAAACAGTGGGAAACAGTGCTTCTATACTAATTGCCAGGCGCTGAGACGAATGCCGCCAAGATCGAGCGTCTATGACTTACGGTTCAAGAATTACCCTCAGAAACAGTGGGAAACAGTGCTTCTATACTAATTGCCAGGCGCTGAGACGAATGCCGCCAAGATCGAGCGTCTATGACTTACGGTTCAAGAATTAGCCTCAGAAACAGTGGTTCTGAACATGCTGCCAATAGCTCGCCTGGGAAACATCCAGAGAAGTCCAAGATAGTGTTTTTTTAGACTGGCTGCCACGAGCTGAAACGAATGCAGCCAAGAGCGAGCGTCTGTGACTTACGGTTCAAGAGTTATTCACAGAAACATGGTTCTAAACTTTGCTGCCAGCCGCGAAAGCGAAAGTAACCAAGATCGAGCGTCTAGGATTTACTTGTCAATAGCTCGCCTGGGAAACTTTCAGATAAGTCAAAGACAGTGCTTTTATGCTAATTTCCAGGCGCTGAGACGAATGCCGCCAAGATCAAGCGTCTAAGACTAACGGTTCAAGAATTAGCCTCAGAAACAGTGGGAAACAGTGCTTCTATACTAATTGCCAGGCGCTGAGACGAATGCCGCCAAGATCGAGCGTCTATGACTTACGGTTCAAGAATTAGCCTCAGAAACAGTGGTTTTGAACATGCTGCCAATAGCTCGCCTGGGAAACATCCAGAGAAGTCCAAGATAGTGATTTTTTAGACTGGCTGCCACGAGCTGAAACGAATGCAGCCAAGAGCGAGCGTCTGTGACTTACGGTTCAAGAGTTATTCACAGAAACATGGTTCTGTACTTTGCTGCCAGCCGCGAAAGCGAAAGTAACCAAGATCGAGCGTCTAGGATTTACTTGTGAATAGCTCGCCTGGGAAACTTTCAGATAAGTCAAAGACAGTGCTTCTATGCTAATTGCCAGGCGCTGAGACGAATGCCGCCAAGATCAAGCGTCTAAGACTTACGGTTCAAGAATTAGCCTCAGAAACAGTGGGAAACAGTGCTTCTATACTAATTGCCAGGCGCTGAGACGAATGCCGCCAAGATCGAGCGTCTATGACTTACGGTTCAAGAATTAGCCTCAGAAACAGTGGTTTTGAACCGGCTGCCAATAGCTCGCCTGGGAAACATCCAGAGAAGTCCAAGATAGTGTTTTTTTAGACTGGCTGCCACGAGCTGAAACGAATGCAGCCAAGAGCGAGCGTCTGTGACTTACGGTTCAAGAGTTATTCACAGAAACATGGTTCTGAACTTTGCTGCCAGCCGCGAAAGCGAAAGTAACCAAGATCGAGCGTCTAGGATTTACTTGTCAATAGCTCGCATGGGAAACATCCAGAGAAGTCAAAGACAGTGCTTCTATACTAATTGCCAGGCGCTGAGACGAATGCCGCCAAGATCGAGCGTCTATGACTTACGGTTCAAGAATTAGCCTCAGAAACAGTGGGAAACAGTGCTTCTATACTAATTGCCAGGCGCTGAGACGAATGCCGCCAAGATCGAGCGTCTATGACTTACGGTTCAAGAATTAGCCTCAGAAACAGTGGTTCTGAACATGCTGCCAATAGCTCGCCTGGGAAACATCCAGAGAAGTCCAAGATAGTGTTTTTTTAGACTGGCTGCCACGAGCTGAAACGAATGCAGCCAAGAGCGAGCGTCTGTGACTTACGGTTCAAGAGTTATTCACAGAAACATGGTTCTAAACTTTGCTGCCAGCCGCGAAAGCGAAAGTAACCAAGATCGAGCGTCTAGGATTTACTTGTGAATAGCTCGCCTGGGAAACTTTCAGATAAGTCAAAGACAGTGCTTCTATGCTAATTGCCAGGCGCTGAGACGAATGCCGCCAAGATCAAGCGTCTAAGACTTACGGTTCAAGAATTAGCCTCAGAAACAGTGGGAAACAGTGCTTCTATACTAATTGCCAGGCGCTGAGACGAATGCCGCCAAGATCGAGCTTCTATGACTTACGGTTCAAGAATTAGCCTCAGAAACAGTGGTTTTGAACCGGCTGCCAATAGCTCGCCTGGGAAACATCCAGAGAAGTCCAAGATAGTGTTTTTTTAGACTGGCTGCCACGAGCTGAAACGAATGCAGCCAAGAGCGAGCGTCTGTGACTTACGGTTCAAGAGTTATTCACAGAAACATGGTTCTGAACTTTGTTGCCAGCCGCGAAAGCGAAAGTAACCAAGATCGAGCGTCTAGGATTTACTTGTGAATAGCTCGCCTGGGAAACATCCAGAGAAGTCAAAGACAGTGCTTCTATACTAATTGCCAGGCGCTGAGACGAATGCCGCCAAGATCAAGCGTCTAAGACTTACGGTTCAAGAATTAGCCTCAGAAACAGTGGTTCAAAACATGCTGCCAATAGCGCGCCTGGGAAACATCCAGAGAAGTCCAAAATAGTGTTTTTTAGACTGGCTGCCACGAGCTGAAACGAATGCAGCCAAGAGCGAGCGTCTGTGACTTACGGTTCAAGAGTTATTCACAGAAACATGGTTCGGAACTTTGCTGCCAGCCGCGAAAGCGAAAATAACCAAGATCGAGCGTCTAGGATTTACTTGTCAATAGCTCGCCTGGGAAACATCCAGAGAAGTCAAAGACAGTGCTTCTATACTAATTGCCAGGTGCTGAGACGAATGCCGCCAAGGTCGAGCGTCTATGACTTACGGTTCAAGAATTAGCCTCAGAAACAGTGGTTCTGAACATGCTGCCAATAGCTCGCCTGGGAAACATCCAGAGAAGTCCAAGATAGTGTTTTTTTAGACTGGCTGCCACGAGCTGAAACGAATGCAGCCAAGAGCGAGCGTCTGTGACTTACGGTTCAAGAGTTATTCACAGAAACATGGTTCTAAACTTTGCTGCCAGCCGCGAAAGCGAAAGTAACCAAGATCGAGCGTCTAGGATTTACTTGTCAATAGCTCGCCTGGGAAACTTTCAGATAAGTCAAAGACAGTGCTTCTATGCTAATTGCCAGGCGCTGAGACGAAAGCCGCCAAGATCAAGCGTCTAAGACTTACGGTTCAAGAATTAGCCTCAGAAACAGTGGGAAACAGTGCTTCTATACTAATTGCCAGGCGCTGAGACGAATGCCGCCAAGATCGAGCGTCTATGACTTACGGTTCAAGAATTAGCCTCAGAAACAGTGGTTTTGAACATGCTGCCAATAGCTCGCCTGGGAAACATCCAGAGAAGTCCAAGATAGTGTTTTTTTAGACTGGCTGCCACGAGCTGAAACGAATGCAGCCAAGAGCGAGCGTCTGTGACTTACGGTTCAAGAGTTATTCACAGAAACATGGTTCTGTAATTTGCTGCCAGCCGCGAAAGCGAAAGTAACCAAGATCGAGCGTCTAGGATTTACTTGTGAATAGCTCGCCTGGGAAACTTTCAGATACGTCAAAGACAGTGCTTCTATGCTAATTGCCAGGCGCTGAGACGAATGCCGCCAAGATCAAGCGTCTAAGACTTACGGTTCAAGAATTAGCCTCAGAAACAGTGGGAAACAGTGCTTCTATACTAATTGCCAGGCGCTGAGACGAATGCCGCCAAGATCGAGCGTCTATGACTTACGGTTCAAGAATTAGCCTCAGAAACAGTGGTTTTGAACCGGCTGCCAATAGCTCGCCTGGGAAACATCCAGAGAAGTCCAAGATAGTGTTTTTTTAGACTGGCTGCAACGAGCTGAAACGAATGCAGCCAAGAGCGAGCGTCTGTGACTTACGGTTCAAGAGTTATTCACAGAAACATGGTTCTGAACTTTGCTGCCAGCCGCGAAAGCGAAAGTAACCAAGATCGAGCGTCTAGGATTTACTTGTCAATAGCTCGCATGGGAAACATCCAGATAAGTCAACGACAGTGCTTCTATACTAATTGCCAGGCGCTGAGACGAATGCCGCCAAGATCGAGCGTCTATGACTTACGGTTCAAGAATTAGCCTCAGAAACAGTGGGAAACAGTGCTTCTATACTAATTGCCAGGCGCTGAGACGAATGCCGCCAAGATCGAGCGTCTATGACTTACGGTTCAAGAATTAGCCTCAGAAACAGTGGTTCTGAACATGCTGCCAATAGCTCGCCTGGGAAACATCCAGAGAAGTCCAAGATAGTGTTTTTTTAGACTGGCTGCCACGAGCTGAAACGAATGCAGCCAAGAGCGAGCGTCTGTGACTTACGGTTCAAGAGTTATTCACAGAAACATGGTTCTGTACTTTGCTGCCAGCCGCGAAAGCGAAAGTAACCAAGATCGAGCGTCTAGGATTTACTTGTGAATAGCTCGCCTGGGAAACATCCAGATAAGTCAAAGACAGTGCTTCTATGCTAATTGCCAGGCGCTGAGACGAATGCCGCCAAGATCGAGCGTCTATGACTTACGGTTCAAGAATTAGCCTCAGAAACAGTGGGAAACAGTGCTTCTATACTAATTGCCAGGCGCTGAGACGAATGCCGCCAAGATCGAGCGTCTATGACTTACGGTTCAAGAATTAGCCTCAGAAACAGTGGTTCTGAACATGCTGCCAATAGCTCGCCTGGGAAACATCCAGAGAAGTCCAAGATAGTGTTTTTTTAGACTGGCTGCCACGAGCTGAAACGAATGCAGCCAAGAGCGAGCGTCTGTGACTTACGGTTCAAGAGTTATTCACAGAAACATGGTTCTGAACTTTGCTGCCAGCCGCGAAAGCGAAAGTAACCAAGATCGAGCGTCTAGGATTTACTTGTGAATAGCTCGCCTGGGAAACTTTCAGATAAGTCAAAGACAGTGCTTCTATACTAATTGCCAGGCGCTGAGACGAATGCCGCCAAGATCAAGCGTCTAAGACTTACGGTTCAAGAATTAGCCTCAGAAACAGTGGGAAACAGTGCTTCTATACTAATTGCCAGGCGCTGAGACGAATGCCGCCAAGATCGAGCGTCTATGACTTACGGTTCAAGAATTAGCCTCAGAAACAGTGGTTTTGAACATGCTGCCAATAGCTCGCCTGGGAAACATCCAGAGAAGTCCAAGATAGTGTTTTTTAGACTGGCTGCCACGAGCTGAAACGAATGCAGCCAAGAGCGAGCGTCTGTGACTTACGGTTCAAGAGTTATTCACAGAAACATGGTTCGGAACTTTGCTGCCAGCCGCGAAAGCGAAAATAACCAAGATCGAGCGTCTAGGATTTACTTGTCAATAGCTCGCCTGGGAAACATCCAGAGAAGTCAAAGACAGTGCTTCTATACTAATTGCCAGGTGCTGAGACGAATGCCGCCAAGGTCGAGCGTCTATGACTTACGGTTCAAGAATTAGCCTCAGAAACAGTGGTTCTGAACATGCTGCCAATAGCTCGCCTGGGAAACATCCAGAGAAGTCCAAGATAGTGTTTTTTTAGACTGGCTGCCACGAGCTGAAACGCATGCAGCCAAGAGCGAGCGTCTGTGACTTACGGTTCAAAAGTTATTCACATATACATGGTTCTGAACTTTGCTGCCAGCCGCGAAAGCGAAAGCAACCAAGATCGAGCGTCTAGGATTTACTTGTGAATAGCTCGCCTGGGAAACTTTCAGATAAGTCAAAGACAGTGCTTCTATACTAATTGCCAGGCGCTGAGACGAATGCCGCCAAGATCAAGCGTCTAAGACTTACGGTTCAAGAATTAGCCTCAGAAACAGTGGGAAACCGTGCTTCTATACTAATTGCCAGGCGCTGAGACGAATGCCGCCAAGATCGAGCGTCTATGACTTACGGTTCAAGAATTAGCCTCAGAAACAGTGGTTTTGAACATGCTGCCAATAGCTCGCCTGGGAAACATCCAGAGAAGTCCAAGATAGTGTTTTTTTAGACTGGCTGCCACGAGCTGAAACGAATGCAGCCAAGAGCGAGCGTCTGTGACTTACGGTTCAAGAGTTATTCACAGAAACATGGTTCTGAACTTTGTTGCCAGCCGCGAAAGCGAAAGTAACCAAGATCGAGCGTCTAGGATTTACTTGTGAATAGCTCGCCTGGGAAACATCCAGAGAAGTCAAAGACAGTGCTTCTATACTAATTGCCAGGCGCTGAGACGAATGCCGCCAAGATCAAGCGTCTAAGACTTACGGTTCAAGAATTAGCCTCAGAAACAGTGGTTCAAAACATGCTGCCAATAGCTCGCCTGGGAAACATCCAGAGAAGTCCAAGATAGTGTTTTTTAGACTGGCTGCCACGAGCTGAAACGAATGCAGCCAAGAGCGAGCGTCTGTGACTTACGGTTCAAGAGTTATTCACAGAAACATGGTTCGGAACTTTGCTGCCAGCCGCGAAAGCGAAAATAACCAAGATCGAGCGTCTAGGATTTACTTGTCAATAGCTCGCCTGGGAAACATCCAGAGAAGTCAAAGACAGTGCTTCTATACTAATTGCCAGGTGCTGAGACGAATGCCGCCAAGGTCGAGCGTCTATGACTTACGGTTCAAGAATTAGCCTCAGAAACAGTGGTTCTGAACATGCTGCCAATAGCTCGCCTGGGAAACATCCAGAGAAGTCCAAGATAGTGTTTTTTTAGACTGGCTGCCACGAGCTGAAACGCATGCAGCCAAGAGCGAGCGTCTGTGACTTACGGTTCAAAAGTTATTCACATATACATGGTTCTGAACTTTGCTGCCAGCCGCGAAAGCGAAAGCAACCAAGATCGAGCGTCTAGGATTTACTTGTGAATAGCTCGCCTGGAAAACATCCAGAGAAGTCAAAAACAGTGCAGCTATACTAATTGCCAGGCGCTGAGACGAATGCCGCCAAGATCAAGCGTCTAAGACTTACGGTTCAAGAATTAGCCTCAGAAACAGTGGGAAACAGTGCTTCTATACTAATTGCCAGGCGCTGAGACGAATGCCGCCAAGATCGAGCGTCTATGACTTACGGTTCAAGAATTAGCCTCAGAAACAGTGGTTCTGAACATGCTGCCAATAGCTCGCCTGGGAAACATCCAGAGAAGTCCAAGATAGTGTTTTTTTAGACTGGCTGCCACGAGCTGAAACGCATGCAGCCAAGAGCGAGCGTCTGTGACTTACGGTTCAAGAGTTATTCACAGAAACATGGTTCTGAACTTTGCTGCCAGCCGCGAAAGCGAAAGTAACCAAGATCGAGCGTCTAGGATTTACTTGTGAATAGCTCGCCTGGGAAACTTTCAGATAAGTCAAAGACAGTGCTTCTATACTAATTGCCAGGCGCTGAGACGAATGCCGCCAAGATCAAGCGTCTAAGACTTACGGTTCAAGAATTAGCCTCAGAAACAGTGGGAAACAGTGCTTCTATACTAATTGCCAGGCGCTGAGACGAATGCCGCCAAGATCGAGCGTCTATGACTTACGGTTCAAGAATTAGCCTCAGAAACAGTGGTTTTGAACATGCTGCCAATAGCTCGCCTGGGAAACAGCCAGAGAAGTCCAAGATAGTGTTTTTTTAGACTGGCTGCCACGAGCTGAAACGAATGCAGCCAAGAGCGAGCGTCTGTGACTTACGGTTCAAGAGTTATTCACAGAAACATGGTTCTGAACTTTGTTGCCAGCCGCGAAAGCGAAAGTAACCAAGATCGAGCGTCTAGGATTTACTTGTGAATAGCTCGCCTGGGAAACATCCAGAGAAGTCAAAGACAGTGCTTCTATACTAATTGCCAGGCGCTGAGACGAATGCCGCCAAGATCAAGCGTCTAAGACTTACGGTTCAAGAATTAGCCTCAGAAACAGTGGTTCAAAACATGCTGCCAATAGCTCGCCTGGGAAACATCCAGAGAAGTCCAAGATAGTGTTTTTTAGACTGGCTGCCACGAGCTGAAACGAATGCAGCCAAGAGCGAGCGTCTGTGACTTACGGTTCAAGAGTTATTCACAGAAACATGGTTCGGAACTTTGCTGCCAGCCGCGAAAGCGAAAATAACCAAGATCGAGCGTCTAGGATTTACTTGTCAATAGCTCGCCTGGGAAACATCCAGAGAAGTCAAAGACAGTGCTTCTATACTAATTGCCAGGTGCTGAGACGAATGCCGCCAAGGTCGAGCGTCTATGACTTACGGTTCAAGAATTAGCCTCAGAAACAGTGGTTCTGAACATGCTGCCAATAGCTCGCCTGGGAAACATCCAGAGAAGTCCAAGATAGTGTTTTTTTAGACTGGCTGCCACGAGCTGAAACGCATGCAGCCAAGAGCGAGCGTCTGTGACTTACGGTTCAAAAGTTATTCACATATACATGGTTCTGAACTTTGCTGCCAGCCGCGAAAGCGAAAGCAACCAAGATCGAGCGTCTAGGATTTACTTGTGAATAGCTCGCCTGGAAAACATCCAGAGAAGTCAAAAACAGTGCAGCTATACTAATTGCCAGGCGCTGAGACGAATGCCGCCAAGATCAAGCGTCTAAGACTTACGGTTCAAGAATTAGCCTCAGAAACAGTGGGAAACAGTGCTTCTATACTAATTGCCAGGCGCTGAGACGAATGCCGCCAAGATCGAGCGTCTATGACTTACGGTTCAAGAATTAGCCTCAGAAACAGTGGTTCTGAACATGCTGCCAATAGCTCGCCTGGGAAACATCCAGAGAAGTCCAAGATAGTGTTTTTTAGACTGGCTGCCACGAGCTGAAACGAATGCAGCCAAGAGCGAGCGTCTGTCACTTACGGTTCAAGAGTTATTCACAGAAACATGGTTCTGAACTTTGCTGCCAGCCGCGAAAGCAAAAATAACCAAGCTCTAACGTCTAGGATTTACTTGTCAATAGCTCGCCTGGGAAACATCCAGTGAAGTCAAAGACAGTGCTTCTATACTAATTGCCAGGCGCTGAGACGAATGCCGCCAAGATCGAGCGTCTATGACTTACGGTTCAAGAATTAGCCTCAGAAACAGTGGGAAACAGTGCTTCTATACTAATTTCCAGGTGCTGAGACGAATGCCGCCAAGATCGAGCGTCTATGACTTACGGTTCAAGAATTAGCCTCAGAAACAGTGGTTCTAAACATGCTGCCAATAGCTCGCCTGGGAAACATCCAGAGAAGTCCAAGATAGTGTTTTTTAGACTGACTGCCAAGAGCTGAAACTAATGCAGCCAAGAGCGAGCGTCTGTCACTTACGGTTCAAGAGTTATTCACAGAAACATGGTTCTGAACTTTGCTGCCAGCCGCGAAAGCGAAATAACCAAGATCGAGCGTCTAGGATTTACTTGTCAATAGCTCGCCTGGGAAACATCCAGAGAAGTCAAAGATAGTGCTTCCATACTAATTGCCAGGCGCTGAGACGAATGCCGCCAAGATCAAGCGTCTAAGACTTACGGTTCAAGAATTAGCCTCAGAAACAGTGGGAAACAGTGCTTCTATACTAATTGCCAGGCGCTGAGACGAATGCCGCCAAGATCGAGCGTCTATGACTTACGGTTCAAGAATTAGCCTCAGAAACAGTGGTTCTGAACATGCTGCCAATAGCTCGCCTGGGAAACATCCAGAGAAGTCCAAGATAGTGTTTTTTTAGACTGGCTGCCACGAGCTGAAACGCATGCAGCCAAGAGCGAGCGTCTGTGACTTACGGTTCAAGAGTTATTCACAGAAACATGGTTCTGAACTTTGCTGCCAGCCGCGAAAGCGAAAGTAACCAAGATCGAGCGTCTAGGATTTACTTGTGAATAGCTCGCCTGGGAAACTTTCAGATAAGTCAAAGACAGTGCTTCTATACTAATTGCCAGGCGCTGAGACGAATGCCGCCAAGATCAAGCGTCTAAGACTTACGGTTCAAGAATTAGCCTCAGAAACAGTGGGAAACAGTGCTTCTATACTAATTGCCAGGCGCTGAGACGAATGCCGCCAAGATCGAGCGTCTATGACTTACGGTTCAAGAATTAGCCTCAGAAACAGTGGTTTTGAACATGCTGCCAATAGCTCGCCTGGGAAACATACAGAGAAGTCCAAGATAGTGTTTTTTTTAGACTGGCTGCCACGAGCTGAAACGAATGCAGCCAAGAGCGAGCGTCTGTGACTTACGGTTCAAGAGTTATTCACAGAAACATGGTTCTGAACTTTGCTGCCAGCCGCGAAAGCGAAAGTAACCAAGATCGAGCGTCTAGGATTTACTTGTCAATAGCTCGCCTGGGAAACATCCAGAGAAGTCAAAGACAGTGCTTCTATACTAATTGCCAGGCGCTGAGACGAATGCCGCCAAGATCGAGCGTCTATGACTTACGGTTCAAGAATTAGCCTCAGAAACAGTGGTTCTGAACATGCTGCCAATAGCTCGCCTGGGAAACATCCAGAGAAGTCCAAGATAGTGTTTTTTTTAAACTGGCTGCCACGAGCTGAAACGAATGCAGCCAAGAGCGAGCGTCTGTGACTTACGGTTCAAGAGTGATTCACAGAAACATGGTTCTGAACTTTGCTGCCAGCCGCGAAAGCGAAAATAACCAAGATCGAGCGTCTAGGATTTACTTGTCAATAGCTCGCCTGGGAAACATCCAGTGAAGTCAAAGACAGTGCTTCTATACTAATTGCCAGGCGCTGAGACGAATGCCGCCAAGATCGAGAGTCTATGACTTACGGTTCAAGAATTAGCCTCAGAAACAGTGGGAAACAGTGCTTCTATACTAATTTCCAGGTGCTGAGACGAATACCGCCAAGATCGAGCGTCTATGACTTACGGTTCAAGAATTAGCCTCAGAAACAGTGGTTCTAAACATGCTGCCAATAGCTCGCCTGGGAAACATCCAGAGAAGTCCAAGATAGTGTTTTTTAGACTGACTGCCACGAGCTGAAACGAATGCAGCCAAGAGCGAGCGTCTGTCACTTACGGTTCAAGAGTTATTCACAGAAACATGGTTCTGAACTTTGCTGCCAGCCGCGAAAGCGAAAATAACCAAGATCGAGCGTCTAGGATTTACTTGTCAATAGCTCGCCTGGGAAACATCCAGAGAAGTCAAAGATAGTGCTTCCATACTAATTGCCAGGCGCTGAGACGAATGCCGCCAAGATCAAGCGTCTAAGACTTACGGTTCAAGAATTAGCCTCAGAAACAGTGGGAAACAGTGCTTCTATACTAATTGCCAGGCGCTGAGACGAATGCCGCCAGATCGAGCGTCTATGACTTACGGTTCAAGAATTAGCCTCAGAAACAGTGGTTCTGAACATGCTGCAATAGCTCGCCTGGGAAACATCCAGAGAAGTCCAAGATAGTGTTTTTTTAGACTGGCTGCCACGAGCTGAAACGCATGCAGCCAAGAGCGAGCGTCTGTGACTTACGGTTCAAGAGTTATTCACAGAAACATGGTTCTGAACTTTGCTGCCAGCCGCGAAAGCGAAAGTAACCAAGATCGAGCGTCTAGGATTTACTTGTGAATAGCTCGCCTGGGAAACTTTCAGATAAGTCAAAGACAGTGCTTCTATACTTAATTGCCAGGCGCTGAGACGAATGCCGCCAAGATCAAGCGTCTAAGACTTACGGTTCAAGAATTAGCCTCAGAAACAGTGGGAAACAGTGCTTCTATACTAATTGCCAGGCGCTGAGACGAATGCCGCAAAGATCGAGCGTCTATGACTTACGGTTCAAGAATTAGCCTCAGAAACAGTGGTTTTGAACATGCTGCCAATAGCTCGCCTGGGAAACATACAGAGAAGTCCAAGATAGTGTTTTTTTTAGACTGGCTGCCACGAGCTGAAACGAATGCAGCCAAGAGCGAGCGTCTGTGACTTACGGTTCAAGAGTTATTCACAGAAACATGGTTCTGAACTTTGCTGCCAGCCGCGAAAGCGAAAGTAACCAAGATCGAGCGTCTAGGATTTACTTGTCAATAGCTCGCCTGGGAAACATCCAGAGAAGTCAAAGACAGTGCTTCTATACTAATTGCCAGGCGCTGAGACGAATGCCGCCAAGATCGAGCGTCTATGACTTACGGTTCAAGAATTAGCCTCAGAAACAGTGGGAAACAGTGCTTCTATACTAATTTCCAGATGCTGAGACGAATACCGCCAAGATCGAGCGTCTATGACTTACGGTTCAAGAATTAGCCTCAGAAACAGTGGTTCTAAACATGCTGCCAATAGCTCGCCTGGGAGACATCCAGAGAAGTCCAAGATAGTGTTTTTTAGACTGACTGCCACGAGCTGAAACGAATGCAGCCAAGAGCGAGCGTCTGTCACTTACGGTTCAAGAGTTATTCACAGAAACATGGTTCTGAACTTTGCTGCCAGCCGCGAAAGCGAAAATAACCAAGATCGAGCGTCTAGGATTTACTTGTCAATAGCTCGCCTGGGAAACATCCAGAGAAGTCAAAGACAGTGCTTCTATACTAATTGCCAGGCGCTGAGACGAATGCCGCCAAGATCGAGCGTCTATGACTTACGGTTCAAGAATTAGCCTCAGAAACAGTGGGAAACAGTGCTTCTATACTAATTGCCAGGCGCTGAGACGAATGCCGCCAAGATCGAGCGTCTATGACTTACGGTTCAAGAATTAGCCTCAGAAACAGTGGTTCTGAACATGCTGCCAATAGCTCGCCTGGGAAACATCCAGAGAAGTCCAAGATAGTGTTTTTTTAGACTGGCTGCCACGAGCTGAAACGAATGCAGCCAAGAGCGAGCGTCTGTGACTTACGGTTCAAGAGTTATTCACAGAAACATGGTTCTAAACTTTGCTGCCAGCCGCGAAAGCGAAAGTAACCAAGATCGAGCGTCTAGGATTTACTTGTCAATAGCTCGCCTGGGAAACTTTCAGATAAGTCAAAGACAGTGCTTCTATGCTAATTGCCAGGCGCTGAGACGAATGCCGCCAAGATCAAGCGTCTAAGACTTACGGTTCAAGAATTAGCCTCAGAAACAGTGGGAAACAGTGCTTCTATACTAATTGCCAGGCGCTGAGACGAATGCCGCCAAGATCGAGCGTCTATGACTTACGGTTCAAGAATTAGCCTCAGAAACAGTGGTTTTGAACATGCTGCCAATAGCTCGCCTGGGAAACATCCAGAGAAGTCCAAGATAGTGTTTTTTTAGACTGGCTGCCACGAGCTGAAACGAATGCAGCCAAGAGCGAGCGTCTGTGACTTACGGTTCAAGAGTTATTCACAGAAACATGGTTCTGTACTTTGCTGCCAGCCGCGAAAGCGAAAGTAACCAAGATCGAGCGTCTAGGATTTACTTGTGAATAGCTCGCCTGGGAAACTTTCAGATAAGTCAAAGACAGTGCTTCCATGCTAATTGCCAGGCGCTGAGACGAATGCCGCCAAGATCGAGCGTCTATGACTTACGGTTCAAGAATTAGCCTCAGAAACAGTGGTTCTGAACATGCTGCCAATAGCTCGCCTGGGAAACATCCAGAGAAGTCCAAGATAGTGTTTTTTTTAAACTGGCTGCCACGAGCTGAAACGAATGCAGCCAAGAGCGAGCGTCTGTGACTTACGGTTCAAGAGTGATTCACAGAAACATGGTTCTGAACTTTGCTGCCAGCCGCGAAAGCGAAAATAACCAAGATCGAGCGTCTAGGATTTACTTGTCAATAGCTCGCCTGGGAAACATCCAGTGAAGTCAAAGACAGTGCTTCTATACTAATTGCCAGGCGCTGAGACGAATGCCGCCAAGATCGAGAGTCTATGACTTACGGTTCAAGAATTAGCCTCAGAAACAGTGGGAAACAGTGCTTCTATACTAATTTCCAGGTGCTGAGACGAATACCGCCAAGATCGAGCGTCTATGACTTACGGTTCAAGAATTAGCCTCAGAAACAGTGGTTCTAAACATGCTGCCAATAGCTCGCCTGGGAAACATCCAGAGAAGTCCAAGATAGTGTTTTTTAGACTGACTGCCACGAGCTGAAACGAATGCAGCCAAGAGCGAGCGTCTGTCACTTACGGTTCAAGAGTTATTCACAGAAACATGGTTCTGAACTTTGCTGCCAGCCGCGAAAGCGAAAATAACCAAGATCGAGCGTCTAGGATTTACTTGTCAATAGCTCGCCTGGGAAACATCCAGAGAAGTCAAAGATAGTGCTTCCATACTAATTGCCAGGCGCTGAGACGAATGCCGCCAAGATCAAGCGTCTAAGACTTACGGTTCAAGAATTAGCCTCAGAAACAGTGGGAAACAGTGCTTCTATACTAATTGCCAGGCGCTGAGACGAATGCCGCCAAGATCGAGCGTCTATGACTTACGGTTCAAGAATTAGCCTCAGAAACAGTGGTTCTGAACATGCTGCCAATAGCTCGCCTGGGAAACATCCAGAGAAGTCCAAGATAGTGTTTTTTTAGACTGGCTGCCACGAGCTGAAACGCATGCAGCCAAGAGCGAGCGTCTGTGACTTACGGTTCAAGAGTTATTCACAGAAACATGGTTCTGAACTTTGCTGCCAGCCGCGAAAGCGAAAGTAACCAAGATCGAGCGTCTAGGATTTACTTGTGAATAGCTCGCCTGGGAAACTTTCAGATAAGTCAAAGACAGTGCTTCTATACTAATTGCCAGGCGCTGAGACGAATGCCGCCAAGATCAAGCGTCTAAGACTTACGGTTCAAGAATTAGCCTCAGAAACAGTGGGAAACAGTGCTTCTATACTAATTGCCAGGCGCTGAGACGAATGCCGCCAAGATCGAGCGTCTATGACTTACGGTTCAAGAATTAGCCTCAGAAACAGTGGTTTTGAACATGCTGCCAATAGCTCGCCTGGGAAACATACAGAGAAGTCCAAGATAGTGTTTTTTTTAGACTGGCTGCCACGAGCTGAAACGAATGCAGCCAAGAGCGAGCGTCTGTGACTTACGGTTCAAGAGTTATTCACAGAAACATGGTTCTGAACTTTGCTGCCAGCCGCGAAAGCGAAAGTAACCAAGATCGAGCGTCTAGGATTTACTTGTCAATAGCTCGCCTGGGAAACATCCAGAGAAGTCAAAGACAGTGCTTCTATACTAATTGCCAGGCGCTGAGACGAATGCCGCCAAGATCGAGCGTCTATGACTTACGGTTCAAGAATTAGCCTCAGAAACAGTGGGAAACAGTGCTTCTATACTAATTTCCAGATGCTGAGACGAATACCGCCAAGATCGAGCGTCTATGACTTACGGTTCAAGAATTAGCCTCAGAAACAGTGGTTCTAAACATGCTGCCAATAGCTCGCCTGGGAAACATCCAGAGAAGTCCAAGATAGTGTTTTTTAGACTGACTGCCACGAGCTGAAACGAATGCAGCCAAGAGCGAGCGTCTGTCACTTACGGTTCAAGAGTTATTCACAGAAACATGGTTCTGAACTTTGCTGCCAGCCGCGAAAGCGAAAATAACCAAGATCGAGCGTCTAGGATTTACTTGTCAATAGCTCGCCTGGGAAACATCCAGAGAAGTCAAAGACAGTGCTTCTATACTAATTGCCAGGCGCTGAGACGAATGCCGCCAAGATCGAGCGTCTATGACTTACGGTTCAAGAATTAGCCTCAGAAACAGTGGGAAACAGTGCTTCTATACTAATTGCCAGGCGCTGAGACGAATGCCGCCAAGATCGAGCGTCTATGACTTACGGTTCAAGAATTAGCCTCAGAAACAGTGGTTCTGAACATGCTGCCAATAGCTCGCCTGGGAAACATCCAGAGAAGTCCAAGATAGTGTTTTTTTAGACTGGCTGCCACGAGCTGAAACGAATGCAGCCAAGAGCGAGCGTCTGTGACTTACGGTTCAAGAGTTATTCACAGAAACATGGTTCTAAACTTTGCTGCCAGCCGCGAAAGCGAAAGTAACCAAGATCGAGCGTCTAGGATTTACTTGTCAATAGCTCGCCTGGGAAACTTTCAGATAAGTCAAAGACAGTGCTTCTATGCTAATTGCCAGGCGCTGAGACGAATGCCGCCAAGATCAAGCGTCTAAGACTTACGGTTCAAGAATTAGCCTCAGAAACAGTGGGAAACAGTGCTTCTATACTAATTGCCAGGCGCTGAGACGAATGCCGCCAAGATCGAGCGTCTATGACTTACGGTTCAAGAATTAGCCTCAGAAACAGTGGTTTTGAAC
The DNA here is from genome assembly GCF_050947455.1 of Rhinoderma darwinii. Taxonomy (NCBI): domain Eukaryota; kingdom Metazoa; phylum Chordata; class Amphibia; order Anura; family Rhinodermatidae; genus Rhinoderma; species Rhinoderma darwinii. Next base: position 50,227 of record NW_027464222.1, read on the forward strand.
ATGCTGCCAATAGCTCGCCTGGGAAACATCCAGAGAAGTCCAAGATAGTGTTTTTTTAGACTGGCTGCCACGAGCTGAAACGAATGCAGCCAAGAGCGAGCGTCTGTGACTTACGGTTCAAGAGTTATTCACAGAAACATGGTTCTGTACTTTGCTGCCAGCCGCGAAAGCGAAAGTAACCAAGATCGAGCGTCTAGGATTTACTTGTGAATAGCTCGCCTGGGAAACTTTCAGATAAGTCAAAGACAGTGCTTCCATGCTAATTGCCAGGCGCTGAGACGAATGCCGCCAAGATCAAGCGTCTAAGACTTACGGTTCAAGAATTAGCCTCAGAAACAGTGGGAAACAGTGCTTCTATACTAATTGCCAGGCGCTGAGACGAATGCCGCCAAGATCGAGCTTCTATGACTTACGGTTCAAGAATTAGCCTCAGAAACAGTGGTTTTGAACCGGCTGCCAATAGCTCGCCTGGGAAACATCCAGAGAAGTCCAAGATAGTGTTTTTTTAGACTGGCTGCCACGAGCTGAAACGAATGCAGCCAAGAGCGAGCGTCTGTGACTTACGGTTCAAGAGTTATTCACAGAAACATGGTTCTGAACTTTGCTGCCAGCCGCGAAAGCGAAAGTAACCAAGATCGAGCGTCTAGGATTTACTTGTCAATAGGTCGCATGGGAAACATCCAGAGAAGTCAAAGACAGTGCTTCTATACTAATTGCCAGGCGCTGAGACGAATGCCGCCAAGATCGAGCGTCTATGACTTACGGTTCAAGAATTAGCCTCAGAAACAGTGGGAAACAGTGCTTCTATACTAATTGCCAGGCGCTGAGACGAATGCCGCCAAGATCGAGCGTCTATGACTTACGGTTCAAGAATTAGCCTCAGAAACAGTGGTTCTGAACATGCTGCCAATAGCTCGCCTGGGAAACATCCAGAGAAGTCCAAGATAGTGTTTTTTTAGACTGGCTGCCACGAGCTGAAACGAATGCAGCCAAGAGCGAGCGTCTGTGACTTACGGTTCAAGAGTTATTCACAGAAACATGGTTCTGTACTTTGCTGCCAGCCGCGAAAGCGAAAGTAACCAAGATCGAGCGTCTAGGATTTACTTGTGAATAGCTCGCCTGGGAAACTTTCAGATAAGTCAAAGACAGTGCTTCTATGCTAATTGCAAGGCGCTGAGACGAATGCCGCCAAGATCAAGCGTCTAAGACTTACGGTTCAAGAATTAGCCTCAGAAACAGTGGGAAACAGTGCTTCTATACTAATTGCCAGGCGCTGAGACGAATGCCGCCAAGATCGAGCGTCTATGACTTACGGTTCAAGAATTAGCCTCAGAAACAGTGGTTTTGAACCGGCTGCCAATAGCTCGCCTGGGAAACATCCAGAGAAGTCCAAGATAGTGTTTTTTTAGACTGGCTGCCACGAGCTGAAACGAATGCAGCCAAGAGCGAGCGTCTGTGACTTACGGTTCAAGAGTTATTCACAGAAACATGGTTCTGAACTTTGCTGCCAGCCGCGAAAGCGAAAGTAACCAAGATCGAGCGTCTAGGATTTACTTGTCAATAGCTCGCATGGGAAACATCCAGAGAAGTCAAAGACAGTGCTTCTATACTAATTGCCAGGCGCTGAGACGAATGCCGCCAAGATCGAGCGTCTATGACTTACGGTTCAAGAATTAGCCTCAGAAACAGTGGGAAACAGTGCTTCTATACTAATTGCCAGGCGCTGAGACGAATGCCGCCAAGATCGAGCGTCTATGACTTACGGTTCAAGAATTAGCCTCAGAAACAGTGGTTCTGAACATGCTGCCAATAGCTCGCCTGGGAAACATCCAGAGAAGTCCAAGATAGTGTTTTTTTAGACTGGCTGCCACGAGCTGAAACGAATGCAGCCAAGAGCGAGCGTCTGTGACTTACGGTTCAAGAGTTATTCACAGAAACATGGTTCTGAACTTTGCTGCCAGCCGCGAAAGCGAAAGTAACCAAGATCGAGCGTCTAGGATTTACTTGTCAATAGCTCGCATGGGAAACATCCAGAGAAGTCAAAGACAGTGCTTCTATACTAATTGCCAGGCGCTGAGACGAATGCCGCCAAGATCGAGCGTCTATGACTTACGGTTCAAGAATTAGCCTCAGAAACAGTGGGAAACAGTGCTTCTATACTAATTGCCAGGCGCTGAGACGAATGCCGCCAAGATCGAGCGTCTATGACTTACGGTTCAAGAATTAGCCTCAGAAACAGTGGTTCTGAACATGCTGCCAATAGCTCGCCTGGGAAACATCCAGAGAAGTCCAAGATAGTGTTTTTTTAGACTGGCTGCCACGAGCTGAAACGAATGCAGCCAAGAGCGAGCGTCTGTGACTTACGGTTCAAGAGTTATTCACAGAAACATGGTTCTGAACTTTGCTGCCAGCCGCGAAAGCGAAAGTAACCAAGATCGAGCGTCTAGGATTTACTTGTGAATAGCTCGCCTGGGAAACTTTCAGATAAGTCAAAGACAGTGCTTCTATACTAATTGCCAGGCGCTGAGACGAATGCCGCCAAGATCAAGCGTCTAAGACTTACGGTTCAAGAATTAGCCTCAGAAACAGTGGGAAACAGTGCTTCTATACTAATTGCCAGGCGCTGAGACGAATGCCGCCAAGATCGAGCGTCTATGACTTACGGTTCAAGAATTAGCCTCAGAAACAGTGGTTTTGAACATGCTGCCAATAGCTCGCCTGGGAAACATCCAGAGAAGTCCAAGATAGTGTTTTTTTAGACTGGCTGCCACGAGCTGAAACGAATGCAGCCAAGAGCGAGCGTCTGTGACTTACGGTTCAAAAGTTATTCACATAAACATGGTTCTGAACTTTGCTGCCAGCCGCGAAAGCCAAAGCAACCAAGATCGAGCGTCTAGGATTTACTTGTGAATAGCTCGCCTGGAAAACATCCAGAGAAGTCAAAGACAGTGCAGCTATACTAATTGCCAGGCGCTGAGACGAATGCCGCCAAGATCAAGCGTCTAAGACTTACGGTTCAAGAATTAGCCTCAGAAACAGTGGGAAACAGTGCTTCTATACTAATTGCCATGCGCTGAGACGAATGCCGCCAAGATCGAGCGTCTATGACTTACGGTTCAAGAATTAGCCTCAGAAACAGTTGTTCTGAACATGCTGCCAATAGCTCGCCTGGGAAACATCCAGAGAAGTCCAAGATAGTGTTTTTTAGACTGGCTGCCACGAGCTGAAACGAATGCAGCCAAGAGCGAGCGTCTGTCACTTACGGTTCAAGAGTTATTCACAGAAACATGGTTCTGAACTTTGCTGCCAGCCGCGAAAGCGAAAGTAACCAAGATCGAGCGTCTAGGATTTACTTGTCAATAGCTCGCCTGGGAAACATCCAGAGAAGTCAAAGACAGTGCTTCTATACTAATTGCCAGGCGCTGAGACGAATGCCGCCAAGATCGAGCGTCTATGACTTACGGTTCAAGAATTAGCCTCAGAAACAGTGGGAAACAGTGCTTCTATACTAATTGCCAGGCGCTGAGACGAATGCCGCCAAGATCGAGCGTCTATGACTTACGGTTCAAGAATAAGCCTCAGAACCAGTGGTTCTGAACATGCTGCCAATAGATCGCCTGGGAAACATCCAGAGAAGTCCAAGATAGTGTTTTTTAGACTGGCTGCCACGAGCTGAAACGAATGCAGCCAAGAGCGAGCGTCTGTGACTTACGGTTCAAGAGTTATTCACAGAAACATGGTTCTGAACATGCTGCCAGCCGCGAAAGCGAAAGTAACAAAGATCGAGCGTCTAGGATTTACTTGTCAATAGCTCGCCTGGGAAACTTTCAGATAAGTCAAAGACAGTGCTTCTATACTAATTGCCAGGCGCTGAGACGAATGCCGCCAAGATCGAGCGTCTATGACTTACGGTTCAAGAATTAGCCTCAGAAACAGTGGTTCAAAACATGCTGCCAATAGCTCGCCTGGGAAACATCCAGAGAAGTCCAAGATAGTGTTTTTTAGACTGGCTGCCACGAGCTGAAACGAATACAGCCAAGAGCGAGCGTCTGTGACTTACGGTTCAAGAGTTATTCACAGAAACATGGTTCGGAACTTTGCTGCCAGCCGCGAAAGCGAAAATAACCAAGATCGAGCGTCTAGGATTTACTTGTCAATAGCTCGCCTGGGAAACATCCAGAGAAGTCAAAGACAGTGCTTCTATACTAATTGCCAGGTGCTGAGACGAATGCCGCCAAGGTCGAGCGTCTATGACTTACGGTTCAAGAATTAGCCTCAGAAATAGTGGTTCTGAACATGCTGCCAATAGCTCGCCTGGGAAACATCCAGAGAAGTCCAAGATAGTGTTTTTTTTAGACTGGCTGCCACGAGCTGAAACGAATGCAGCCAAGAGCGAGCGTCTGTGACTTACGGTTCAAAAGTTATTCACATAAACATGGTTCTGAACTTTGCTGCCAGCCGCGAAAGCGAAAGCAACCAAGATCGAGCGTCTAGGATTTACTTGTGAATAGCTCGCCTGGAAAACATCCAGAGAAGTCAAAGACAGTGCAGCTATACTAATTGCCAGGCGCTGAGACGAATGCCGCCAAGATCAAGCGTCTAAGACTTACGGTTCAAGAATTAGCCTCAGAAACAGTGGGAAACAGTGCTTCTATACTAATTGCCAGGCGCTGAGACGAATGCCGCCAAGATCGAGCGTCTATGACTTACGGTTCAAGAATTAGCCTCAGAAACAGTGGTTCTGAACATGCTGCCAATAGCTCGCCTGGGAAACATCCAGAGAAGTCCAAGATAGTGTTTTTTAGACTGGCTGCCACGAGCTGAAACGAATGCAGCCAAGAGCGAGCGTCTGTCACTTACGGTTCAAGAGTTATTCACAGAAACATGGTTCTGAACTTTGCTGCCAGCCGCGAAAGCGAAAATAACCAAGATCGAGCGTCTAGGATTTACTTGTCAATAGCTCGCCTGGGAAACATCCAGAGAAGTCAAAGATAGTGCTTCCATACTAATTGCCAGGCGCTGAGACGAATGCCGCCAAGATCAAGCGTCTAAGACTTACGGTTCAAGAATTAGCCTCAGAAACAGTGGGAAACAGTGCTTCTATACTAATTGCCAGGCGCTGAGACGAATGCCGCCAAGATCGAGCGTCTATGACTTACGGTTCAAGAATTAGCCTCAGAAACAGTGGTTCTGAACATGCTGCCAATAGCTCGCCTGGGAAACATCCAGAGAAGTCCAAGATAGTGTTTTTTTAGACTGGCTGCCACGAGCTGAAACGAATGCAGCCAAGAGCGAGCGTCTGTGACTTACGGTTCAAGAGTTATTCACAGAAACATGGTTCGGAACTTTGCTGCCAGCCGCGAAAGCGAAAATAACCAAGATCGAGCGTCTAGGATTTACTTGTCAATAGCTCGCCTGGGAAACATCCAGAGAAGTCAAAGACAGTGCTTCTATACTAATTGCCAGGTGCTGAGACGAATGCCGCCAAGGTCGAGCGTCTATGACTTACGGTTCAAGAATTAGCCTCAGAAACAGTGGTTCTGAACATGCTGCCAATAGCTCGCCTGGGAAACATCCAGAGAAGTCCAAGATAGTGTTTTTTTTAGACTGGCTGCCACGAGCTGAAACGAATGCAGCCAAGAGCGAGCGTCTGTGACTTACAGTTCAAAAGTTATTCACATAAACATGGTTCTGAACTTTGCTGCCAGCCGCGAAAGCGAAAGCAACCAAGATCGAGCGTCTAGGATTTACTTGTGAATAGCTCGCCTGGAAAACATCCAGAGAAGTCAAAGACAGTGCAGCTATACTAATTGCCAGGCGCTGAGACGAATGCCGCCAAGATCAAGCGTCTAAGACTTACGGTTCAAGAATTAGCCTCAGAAACAGTGGGAAACAGTGCTTCTATACTAATTGCCAGGCGCTGAGACGAATGCCGCCAAGATCGAGCGTCTATGACTTACGGTTCAAGAATTAGCCTCAGAAACAGTGGTTCTGAACATGCTGCCAATAGCTCGCCTGGGAAACATCCAGAGAAGTCCAAGATAGTGTTTTTTAGACTGGCTGCCACGAGCTGAAACGAATGCAGCCAAGAGCGAGCGTCTGTCACTTACGGTTCAAGAGTTATTCACAGAAACATGGTTCTGAACTTTGCTGCCAGCCGCGAAAGCGAAAGTAACCAAGATCGAGCGTCTAGGATTTACTTGTGAATAGCTCGCCTGAGAAACTTTCAGATAAGTCAAAGACAGTGCTTCTATACTAATTGCCAGGCGCTGAGACGAATGACGCCAAGATCAAGCGTCTAAGACTTACGGTTCAAGAATTAGCCTCAGAAACAGTGGGAAACAGTGCTTCTATACTAATTGCCAGGCGCTGAGACGAATGCCGCCAAGATCGAGCGTCTATGACTTACAGTTCAAGAATTAGCCTCAGAAACAGTGGTTTTGAACATGCTGCCAATAGCTCGCCTGGGAAACATACAGAGAAGTCCAAGATAGTGTTTTTTTTAGACTGGCTGCCACGAGCTGAAACGAATGCAGCCAAGAGCGAGCGTCTGTGACTTACGGTTCAAGAGTTATTCACAGAAACATGGTTCTGAACTTTGCTGCCAGCCGCGAAAGCGAAAGTAACCAAGATCGAGCGTCTAGGATTTACTTGTCAATACCTCGCCTGGGAAACATCCAGAGAAGTCAAAGACAGTGCTTCTATACTAATTGCCAGGCGCTGAGACGAATGCCGCCAAGATCGAGCGTCTATGACTTACGGTTCAAGAATTAGCCTCAGAAACAGTGGGAAACAGTGCTTCTATACTAATTGCCAGGCGCTGAGACGAATGCCGCCAAGATCGAGCGTCTATGACTTACGGTTCAAGAATTAGCCTCAGAACCAGTGGTTCTGAACATGCTGCCAATAGATCGCCTGGGAAACATCCAGAGAAGTCCAAGATAGTGTTTTTTAGACTGGCTGCCACGAGCTGAAACGAATGCAGCCAAGAGCGAGCGTCTGTGACTTACGGTTCAAGAGTTATTCACAGAAACATGGTTCTGAACTTTGCTGCCAGCCGCGAAAGCGAAAGTAACCAAGATCGAGCGTCTAGGATTTACTTGTCAATAGCTCGCCTGGGAAACATCCAGAGAAGTCAAAGACAGTGCTTCTATACTAATTGCCAGGCGCTGAGACGAATGCCGCCAAGATCGAGCGTCTATGACTTACGGTTCAAGAATTAGCCTCAGAAACAGTGGGAAACAGTGCTTCTATACTAATTGCCAGGCGCTGAGACGAATGCCGCCAAGATCGAGCGTCTATGACTTACGGTTCAAGAATTAGCCTCAGAAACAGTGGTTTTGAACATGCTGCCAATAGCTCGCCTGGGAAACATCCAGAGAAGTCCAAGATAGTGTTTTTTTAGACTGGCTGCCACGAGCTGAAACGAATGCAGCCAAGAGCGAGCGTCTGTGACTTACGGTTCAAGAGTTATTCACAGAAACATGGTTCTGAACTTTGCTGCCAGCCGCGAAAGCGAAAGTAACCAAGATCGAGCGTCTAGGATTTACTTGTGAATAGCTCGCCTGGGAAACATCCAGAGAAGTCAAAGACAGTGCTTCTATACTAATTGCCAGGCGCTGAGACGAATGCCGCCAAGATCAAGCGTCTAAGACTTACGGTTCAAGAATTAGCCTCAGAAACAGTGGTTCTGAACATGCTGCCAATAGCTGGCCTGGGAAACATCCAGAGAAGTCCAAGATAGTGTTTTTTTTAGACTGGCTGCCACGAGCTGAAACGAATCCAGCCAAGAGCGAGCGTCTGTGACTTACGGTTCAAAAGTTATTCACATAAACATGGTTCTGAACTTTGCTGCCAGCCGCGAAAGCGAAAGCAACCAAGGTCGAGCGTCTAGGATTTACTTGTGAATAGCTCGCCTGGAAAACATCCAGAGAAGTCAAAGACAGTGCAGCTATACTAATTGCCAGGCGCTGAGACGAATGCCGCAAGGATCAAGCGTCTAAGACTTACGGTTCAAGAATTAGCCTCAGAAACAGTGGGAAACAGTGCTTCTATACTAATTGCCAGGCGCTGAGACGAATGCCGCCAAGATCGAGCGTCTATGACTTACGGTTCAAGAATTAGCCTCAGAAACAGTGGTTCTGAACATGCTGCCAATAGCTCGCCTGGGAAACATCCAGAGAAGTCCAAGATAGTGTTTTTTAGACTGGCTGCCACGAGCTGAAACGAATGCAGCCAAGAGCGAGCGTCTGTGACTTACGGTTCAAGAGTTATTCACAGAAACATGGTTCTGAACTTTGATGCCAGCCGCGAAAGCGAAAGTAACCAAGATCGAGCGTCTACGATTTACTTGTCAATAGCTCGCCTGGGAAACATCCAGAGAAGTCAAAGACAGTGCTTCTATACTAATTGCCAGGCGCTGAGACGAATGCCGCCAAGATCAAGCGTCTAAGACTTACGGTTCAAGAATTAGCCTCAGAAACAGTGGTTCTGAACATGCTGCCAATAGCTCGCCTGGGAAACATCCAGAGAAGTCCAAGATAGTGTTTTTTTTAGACTGGCTGCCACGAGCTGAAACGAATGCAGCCAAGAGCGAGCGTCTGTGACTTACGGTTCAAGAGTTATTCACAGAAACATGGTTCTGAACTTTGCTGCCAGCCGCGAAAGCGAAAGTAACCAAGATCGAGCGTCTAGGATTTACTTGTCAATAGCTCGCCTGGGAAACATCCAGAGAAGTCAAAGACAGTGCTTCTATACTAATTGCCAGGCGCTGAGACGAATGCCGCCAAGATCGAGCGTCTATGACTTACGGTTCAAGAATTAGCCTCAGAAACAGTGGGAAACAGTGCTTCTATACTAATTGCCAGGCGCTGAGACGAATGCCGCCAAGATCGAGCGTCTATGACTTACGGTTCAAGAATTAGCCTCAGAACCAGTGGTTCTGAACATGCTGCCAATAGATCGCCTGGGAAACATCCAGAGAAGTCCAAGATAGTGTTTTTTAGACTGGCTGCCACGAGCTGAAACGAATGCAGCCAAGAGCGAGCGTCTGTGACTTACGGTTCAAGAGTTATTCACAGAAACATGGTTCTGAACTTTGCTGCCAGCCGCGAAAGCGAAAGTAACCAAGATCGAGCGTCTAGGATTTACTTGTCAATAGCTCGCCTGGGAAACTTTCAGATAAGTCAAAGACAGTGCTTCTATAATAATTGCCAGGCGCTGAGACGAATGCCGCCAAGATCAAGCGTCTAAGACTTACGGTTCAAGAATTAGCCTCAGAAACAGTGGGAAACAGTGCTTCTATACTAATTGCCAGGCGCTGAGACGAATGCCGCCAAGATCGAGCGTCTATGACTTACGGTTCAAGAATTAGCCTCAGAAACAGTGGTTTTGAACATGCTGCCAATAGCTCGCCTGGGAAACATCCAGAGAAGTCCAAGATAGTGTTTTTTTAGACTGGCTGCCACGAGCTGAAACGAATGCAGCCAAGAGCGAGCGTCTGTGACTTACGGTTCAAGAGTTATTCACAGAAACATGGTTCTGAACTTTGCTGCCAGCCGCGAAAGCGAAAGTAACCAAGATCGAGCGTCTAGGATTTACTTGTGAATAGCTCGCCTGGGAAACATCCAGAGAAGTCAAAGACAGTGCTTCTATACTAATTGCCAGGCGCTGAGACGAATGCCGCCAAGATCAAGCGTCTAAGACTTACGGTTCAAGAATTAGCCTCAGAAACAGTGGTTCTGAACATGCTGCCAATAGCTCGCCTGGGAAACATCCAGAGAAGTCCAAGATAGTGTTTTTTTTAGACTGGCTGCCACGAGCTGAAACGAATCCAGCCAAGAGCGAGCGTCTGTGACTTACGGTTCAAAAGTTATTCACATAAACATGGTTCTGAACTTTGCTGCCAGCCGCGAAAGCGAAAGCAACCAAGGTCGAGCGTCTAGGATTTACTTGTGAATAGCTCGCCTGGAAAACATCCAGAGAAGTCAAAGACAGTGCAGCTATACTAATTGCCAGGCGCTGAGACGAATGCCGCAAGGATCAAGCGTCTAAGACTTACGGTTCAAGAATTAGCCTCAGAAACAGTGGGAAACAGTGCTTCTATACTAATTGCCAGGCGCTGAGACGAATGCCGCCAAGATCGAGCGTCTATGACTTACGGTTCAAGAATTAGCCTCAGAAACAGGGGTTCTGAACATGCTGCCAATAGCTCGCCTGGGAAACATCCAGAGAAGTCCAAGATAGTGTTTTTTAGACTGGCTGCCACGAGCTGAAACGAATGCAGCCAAGAGCGAGCGTCTGTGACTTACGGTTCAAGAGTTATTCACAGAAACATGGTTCTGAACTTTGATGCCAGCCGCGAAAGCGAAAGTAACCAAGATCGAGCGTCTAGGATTTACTTGTCAATAGCTCGCCTGGGAAACATCCAGAGAAGTCAAAGACAGTGCTTCTATACTAATTGCCAGGCGCTGAGACGAATGCCGCCAAGATCAAGCGTCTAAGACTTACGGTTCAAGAATTAGCCTCAGAAACAGTGGTTCTGAACATGCTGCTAATAGCTCGTCTGGGAAACATCCAGAGAAGTCCAATATAGTGTTTTTTAGACTGGCTGCCACGAGCTGAAACGAATGCAACCAAGAGCGAGCGTCTGTGACTTACGATTCAAGAGTTATTCATAGAAACATGGTTCTGAACTTTGCTGCCAGCCGCGAAAGCGAAAGCAACCAAGATCGAGCGTCTAGGATTTACTTGTGAATAGCTCGCCTGGAAAACATCCAGAGAAGTCAAAGACAGTGCAGCTATACTAATTGCCAGGCGCTGAGACGAATGCCGCCCAGATCAAGCGTCTACGACTTACGGTTCAAGAATTAGCCTCAGAAACAGTGGGAAACAGTGCTTCTATACTAATTGCCAGGCGCTGAGACGAATGCCGCCAAGATCGAGCGTCTATGACTTACGGTTCAAGAATTAGCCTCAGAAACAGTGGTTCTGAACATGCTGCCAATAGCTCGCCTGGGAAACATCCAGAGAAGTCCAAGATAGTGTTTTTTAGACTGGCTGCCACGAGCTGAAACGAATGCAGCCAAGAGCGAGCGTCTGTCACTTACGGTTCAAGAGTTATTCACAGAAACATGGTTCTGAACTTTGCTGCCAGCCGCGAAAGCAAAAATAACCAAGATCGAGCGTCTAGGATTTACTTGTCAATAGCTCGCCTGGGAAACATCCAGTGAAGTCAAAGACAGTGCTTCTATACTAATTGCCAGGCGCTGAGACGAATGCCGCCAAGATCGAGCGTCTATGACTTACGGTTCAAGAATTAGCCTCAGAAACAGTGGTTCTAAACATGCTGCCAATAGCTCGCCTGGGAAACATCCAGAGAAGTCCAAGATAGTGTTTTTTAGACTGACTGCCACGAGCTGAAACGAATGCAGCCAAGAGCGAGCGTCTGTCACTTACGGTTCAAGAGTTATTCACAGAAACATGGTTCTGAACTTTGCTGCCAGCCGCGAAAGCGAAAGTAACCAAGATCGAGCGTCTAGGATTTACTTGTCAATAGCTCGCCTGGGAAACTTTCAGATAAGTCAAAGACAGTGCTTCTATAATAATTGCCAGGCGCTGAGACGAATGCCGCCAAGATCAAGCGTCTAAGACTTACGGTTCAAGAATTAGCCTCAGAAACAGTGGGAAACAGTGCTTCTATACTAATTGCCAGGCGCTGAGACGAATGCCGCCAAGATCGAGCGTCTATGACTTACGGTTCAAGAATTAGCCTCAGAAACAGTGGTTTTGAACATGCTGCCAATAGCTCGCCTGGGAAACATCCAGAGAAGTCCAAGATAGTGTTTTTTTAGACTGGCTGCCACGAGCTGAAACGAATGCAGCCAAGAGCGAGCGTCTGTGACTTACGGTTCAAGAGTTATTCACAGAAACATGGTTCTGAACTTTGCTGCCAGCCGCGAAAGCGAAAGTAACCAAGATCGAGCGTCTAGGATTTACTTGTGAATAGCTCGCCTGGGAAACATCCAGAGAAGTCAAAGACAGTGCTTCTATACTAATTGCCAGGCGCTGAGACGAATGCCGCCAAGATCAAGCGTCTAAGACTTACGGTTCAAGAATTAGCCTCAGAAACAGTGGTTCTGAACATGCTGCCAATAGCTCGCCTGGGAAACATCCAGAGAAGTCCAAGATAGTGTTTTTTTTAGACTGGCTGCCACGAGCTGAAACGAATCCAGCCAAGAGCGAGCGTCTGTGACTTACGGTTCAAAAGTTATTCACATAAACATGGTTCTGAACTTTGCTGCCAGCCGCGAAAGCGAAAGCAACCAAGGTCGAGCGTCTAGGATTTACTTGTGAATAGCTCGCCTGGAAAACATCCAGAGAAGTCAAAGACAGTGCAGCTATACTAATTGCCAGGCGCTGAGACGAATGCCGCAAGGATCAAGCGTCTAAGACTTACGGTTCAAGAATTAGCCTCAGAAACAGTGGGAAACAGTGCTTCTATACTAATTGCCAGGCGCTGAGACGAATGCCGCCAAGATCGAGCGTCTATGACTTACGGTTCAAGAATTAGCCTCAGAAACAGTGGTTCTGAACATGCTGCCAATAGCTCGCCTGGGAAACATCCAGAGAAGTCCAAGATAGTGTTTTTTAGACTGGCTGCCACGAGCTGAAACGAATGCAGCCAAGAGCGAGCGTCTGTGACTTACGGTTCAAGAGTTATTCACAGAAACATGGTTCTGAACTTTGATGCCAGCCGCGAAAGCGAAAGTAACCAAGATCGAGCGTCTAGGATTTACTTGTCAATAGCTCGCCTGGGAAACATCCAGAGAAGCCAAAGACAGTGCTTCTATACTAATTGCCAGGCGCTGAGACGAATGCCGCCAAGATCAAGCGTCTAAGACTTACGGTTCAAGAATTAGCCTCAGAAACAGTGGTTCTGAACATGCTGCTAATAGCTCGTCTGGGAAACATCCAGAGAAGTCCAATATAGTGTTTTTTAGACTGGCTGCCACGAGCTGAAACGAATGCAACCAAGAGCGAGCGTCTGTGACTTACGATTCAAGAGTTATTCATAGAAACATGGTTCTGAACTTTGCTGCCAGCCGCGAAAGCGAAAGCAACCAAGATCGAGCGTCTAGGATTTACTTGTGAATAGCTCGCCTGGAAAACATCCAGAGAAGTCAAAGACAGTGCAGCTATACTAATTGCCAGGCGCTGAGACGAATGCCGCCAAGATCAAGCGTCTACGACTTACGGTTCAAGAATTAGCCTCAGAAACAGTGGGAAACAGTGCTTCTATACTAATTGCCAGGCGCTGAGACGAATGCCGCCAAGATCGAGCGTCTATGACTTACGGTTCAAGAATTAGCCTCAGAAACAGTGGTTCTGAACATGCTGCCAATAGCTCGCCTGGGAAACATCCAGAGAAGTCCAAGATAGTGTTTTTTAGACTGGCTGCCACGAGCTGAAACGAATGCAGCCAAGAGCGAGCGTCTGTCACTTACGGTTCAAGAGTTATTCACAGAAACATGGTTCTGAACTTTGCTGCCAGCCGCGAAAGCAAAAATAACCAAGATCGAGCGTCTAGGATTTACTTGTCAATAGCTCGCCTGGGAAACATCCAGTGAAGTCAAAGACAGTGCTTCTATACTAATTGCCAGGCGCTGAGACGAATGCCGCCAAGATCGAGCGTCTATGACTTACGGTTCAAGAATTAGCCTCAGAAACAGTGGTTCTAAACATGCTGCCAATAGCTCGCCTGGGAAACATCCAGAGAAGTCCAAGATAGTGTTTTTTAGACTGACTGCCACGAGCTGAAACGAATGCAGCCAAGAGCGAGCGTCTGTCACTTACGGTTCAAGAGTTATTCACAGAAACATGGTTCTGAACTTTGCTGCCAGCCGCGAAAGCGAAAATAACCAAGATCGAGCGTCTAGGATTTACTTGTCAATAGCTCGCCTGGGAAACATCCAGAGAAGTCAAAGATAGTGCTTCCATACTAATTGCCAGGCGCTGAGACGAATGCCGCCAAGATCAAGCGTCTAAGACTTACGGTTCAAGAATTAGCCTCAGAAACAGTGGGAAACAGTGCTTCTATACTAATTGCCAGGCGCTGAGACGAATGCCGCCAAGATCGAGCGTCTATGACTTACGGTTCAAGAATTAGCCTCAGAAACAGTGGTTCTGAACATGCTGCCAATAGCTCGCCTGGGAAACATCCAGAGAAGTCCAAGATAGTGTTTTTTTAGACTGGCTGCCACGAGCTGAAACGCATGCAGCCAAGAGCGAGCGTCTGTGACTTACGGTTCAAGAGTTATTCACAGAAACATGGTTCTGAACTTTGCTGCCAGCCGCGAAAGCGAAAGTAACCAAGATCGAGCGTCTAGGATTTACTTGTGAATAGCTCGCCTGGGAAACTTTCAGATAAGTCAAAGACAGTGCTTCTATACTAATTGCCAGGCGCTGAGACGAATGCCGCCAAGATCAAGCGTCTAAGACTTACGGTTCAAGAATTAGCCTCAGAAACAGTGGGAAACAGTGCTTCTATACTAATTGCCAGGCGCTGAGACGAATGCCGCCAAGATCGAGCGTCTATGACTTACGGTTCAAGAATTAGCCTCAGAAACAGTGGTTTTGAACATGCTGCCAATAGCTCGCCTGGGAAACATACAGAGAAGTCCAAGATAGTGTTTTTTTTTAGACTGGCTGCCACGAGCTGAAACGCATGCAGCCAAGAGCGAGCGTCTGTGACTTACGGTTCAAGAGTTATTCACAGAAACATGGTTCTGAACTTTGCTGCCAGCCGCGAAAGCGAAAGTAACCAAGATCGAGCGTCTAGGATTTACTTGTGAATAGCTCGCCTGGGAAACTTTCAGATAAGTCAAAGACAGTGCTTCTATACTAATTGCCAGGCGCTGAGACGAATGACGCCAAGATCAAGCGTCTAAGACTTACGGTTCAAGAATTAGCCTCAGAAACAGTGGGAAACAGTGCTTCTATACTAATTGCCAGGCGCTGAGACGACTGCCGCCAAGATCGAGCGTCTATGACTTACGGTTCAAGAATTAGCCTCAGAAACAGTGGTTTTGAACATGCTGCCAATAGCTCGCCTGGGAAACATCCAGAGAAGTCCAAGATAGTGTTTTTTAGACTGACTGCCACGAGCTGAAACGAATGCAGCCAAGAGCGAGCGTCTGTCACTTACGGTTCAAGAGTTATTCACAGAAACATGGTTCTGAACTTTGCTGCCAGCCGCGAAAGCGAAAATAACCAAGATCGAGCGTCTAGGATTTACTTGTCAATAGCTCGCCTGGGAAGCATCCAGAGAAGTCAAAGATAGTGCTTCCATACTAATTGCCAGGCGCTGAGACGAATGCCGCCAAGATCAAGCGTCTAAGACTTACGGTTCAAGAATTAGCCTCAGAAACAGTGGGAAACAGTGCTTCTATACTAATTGCCAGGCGCTGAGACGAATGCCGCCAAGATCGAGCGTCTATGACTTACGGTTCAAGAATTAGCCTCAGAAACAGTGGTTCTGAACATGCTGCCAATAGCTCGCCTGGGAAACATCCAGAGAAGTCCAAGATAGTGTTTTTTTAGACTGGCTGCCACGAGCTGAAACGCATGCAGCCAAGAGCGAGCGTCTGTGACTTACGGTTCAAGAGTTATTCACAGAAACATGGTTCTGAACTTTGCTGCCAGCCGCGAAAGCGAAAGTAACCAAGATCGAGCGTCTAGGATTTACTTGTGAATAGCTCGCCTGGGAAACTTTCAGATAAGTCAAAGACAGTGCTTCTATACTAATTGCCAGGCGCTGAGACGAATGCCGCCAAGATCAAGCGTCTAAGACTTACGGTTCAAGAATTAGCCTCAGAAACAGTGGGAAACAGTGCTTCTATACTAATTGCCAGGCGCTGAGACGAATGCCGCCAAGATCGAGCGTCTATGACTTACGGTTCAAGAATTAGCCTCAGAAACAGTGGTTTTGAACATGCTGCCAATAGCTCGCCTGGGAAACATACAGAGAAGTCCAAGATAGTGTTTTTTTTAGACTGGCTGCCACGAGCTGAAACGCATGCAGCCAAGAGCGAGCGTCTGTGACTTACGGTTCAAGAGTTATTCACAGAAACATGGTTCTGAACTTTGCTGCCAGCCGCGAAAGCGAAAGTAACCAAGATCGAGCGTCTAGGATTTACTTGTCAATAGCTCGCCTGGGAAACTTTCAGATAAGTCAAAGACAGTGCTTCTATACTAATTGCCAGGCGCTGAGACGAATGCCGCCAAGATCAAGCGTCTAAGACTTACGGTTCAAGAATTAGCCTCAGAAACAGTGGGAAACAGTGCTTCTATACTAATTGCCAGGCGCTGAGACGAATGCCGCCAAGATCGAGCGTCTATGACTTACGGTTCAAGAATTAGCCTCAGAAACAGTGGTTTTGAACATGCTGCCAATAGCTCGCCTGGGAAACATCCAGAGAAGTCCAAGATAGTGTTTTTTTAGACTGGCTGCCACGAGCTGAAACGAATGCAGCCAAGAGCGAGCGTCTGTGACTTACGGTTCAAGAGTTATTCACAGAAACATGGTTCTGAACTTTGCTGCCAGCCGCGAAAGCGAAAGTAACCAAGATCGAGCGTCTAGGATTTACTTGTGAATAGCTCGCCTGGGAAACATCCAGAGAAGTCAAAGACAGTGCTTCTATACTAATTGCCAGGCGCTGAGACGAATGCCGCCAAGATCAAGCGTCTAAGACTTACGGTTCAAGAATTAGCCTCAGAAACAGTGGTTCTGAACATGCTGCCAATAGCTCGCCTGGGAAACATCCAGAGAAGTCCAAGATAGTGTTTTTTTTAGACTGGCTGCCACGAGCTGAAACGAATCCAGCCAAGAGCGAGCGTCTGTGACTTACGGTTCAAAAGTTATTCACATAAACATGGTTCTGAACTTTGCTGCCAGCCGCGAAAGCGAAAGCAACCAAGGTCGAGCGTCTAGGATTTACTTGTGAATAGCTCGCCTGGAAAACATCCAGAGAAGTCAAAGACAGTGCAGCTATACTAATTGCCAGGCGCTGAGACGAATGCCGCAAGGATCAAGCGTCTAAGACTTACGGTTCAAGAATTAGCCTCAGAAACAGTGGGAAACAGTGCTTCTATACTAATTGCCAGGCGCTGAGACGAATGCCGCCAAGATCGAGCGTCTATGACTTACGGTTCAAGAATTAGCCTCAGAAACAGTGGTTCTGAACATGCTGCCAATAGCTCGCCTGGGAAACATCCAGAGAAGTCCAAGATAGTGTTTTTTAGACTGGCTGCCACGAGCTGAAACGAATGCAGCCAAGAGCGAGCGTCTGTGACTTACGGTTCAAGAGTTATTCACAGAAACATGGTTCTGAACTTTGATGCCAGCCGCGAAAGCGAAAGTAACCAAGATCGAGCGTCTAGGATTTACTTGTCAATAGCTCGCCTGGGAAACATCCAGAGAAGTCAAAGACAGTGCTTCTATACTAATTGCCAGGCGCTGAGACGAATGCCGCCAAGATCAAGCGTCTAAGACTTACGGTTCAAGAATTAGCCTCAGAAACAGTGGTTCTGAACATGCTGCTAATAGCTCGTCTGGGAAACATCCAGAGAAGTCCAATATAGTGTTTTTTAGACTGGCTGCCACGAGCTGAAACGAATGCAACCAAGAGCGAGCGTCTGTGACTTACGATTCAAGAGTTATTCATAGAAACATGGTTCTGAACTTTGCTGCCAGCCGCGAAAGCGAAAGCAACCAAGATCGAGCGTCTAGGATTTACTTGTGAATAGCTCGCCTGGAAAACATCCAGAGAAGTCAAAGACAGTGCAGCTATACTAATTGCCAGGCGCTGAGACGAATGCCGCCCAGATCAAGCGTCTACGACTTACGGTTCAAGAATTAGCCTCAGAAACAGTGGGAAACAGTGCTTCTATACTAATTGCCAGGCGCTGAGACGAATGCCGCCAAGATCGAGCGTCTATGACTTACGGTTCAAGAATTAGCCTCAGAAACAGTGGTTCTGAACATGCTGCCAATAGCTCGCCTGGGAAACATCCAGAGAAGTCCAAGATAGTGTTTTTTAGACTGGCTGCCACGAGCTGAAACGAATGCAGCCAAGAGCGAGCGTCTGTCACTTACGGTTCAAGAGTTATTCACAGAAACATGGTTCTGAACTTTGCTGCCAGCCGCGAAAGCGAAAGTAACCAAGATCGAGCGTCTAGGATTTACTTGTCAATAGCTCGCCTGGGAAACTTTCAGATAAGTCAAAGACAGTGCTTCTGTAATAATTGCCAGGCGCTGAGACGAATGCCGCCAAGATCAAGCGTCTAAGACTTACGGTTCAAGAATTAGCCTCAGAAACAGTGGGAAACAGTGCTTCTATACTAATTGCCAGGCGCTGAGACGAATGCCGCCAAGATCGAGCGTCTATGACTTACGGTTCAAGAATTAGCCTCAGAAACAGTGGTTTTGAACATGCTGCCAATAGCTCGCCTGGGAAACATCCAGAGAAGTCCAAGATAGTGTTTTTTTAGACTGGCTGCCACGAGCTGAAACGAATGCAGCCAAGAGCGAGCGTCTGTGACTTACGGTTCAAGAGTTATTCACAGAAACATGGTTCTGAACTTTGCTGCCAGCCGCGAAAGCGAAAGTAACCAAGATCGAGCGTCTAGGATTTACTTGTGAATAGCTCGCCTGGGAAACATCCAGAGAAGTCAAAGACAGTGCTTCTATACTAATTGCCAGGCGCTGAGACGAATGCCGCCAAGATCAAGCGTCTAAGACTTACGGTTCAAGAATTAGCCTCAGAAACAGTGGTTCTGAACATGCTGCCAATAGCTCGCCTGGGAAACATCCAGAGAAGTCCAAGATAGTGTTTTTTTTAGACTGGCTGCCACGAGCTGAAACGAATCCAGCCAAGAGCGAGCGTCTGTGACTTACGGTTCAAAAGTTATTCACATAAACATGGTTCTGAACTTTGCTGCCAGCCGCGAAAGCGAAAGCAACCAAGGTCGAGCGTCTAGGATTTACTTGTGAATAGCTCGCCTGGAAAACATCCAGAGAAGTCAAAGACAGTGCAGCTATACTAATTGCCAGGCGCTGAGACGAATGCCGCAAGGATCAAGCGTCTAAGACTTACGGTTCAAGAATTAGCCTCAGAAACAGTGGGAAACAGTGCTTCTATACTAATTGCCAGGCGCTGAGACGAATGCCGCCAAGATCGAGCGTCTATGACTTACGGTTCAAGAATTAGCCTCAGAAACAGTGGTTCTGAACATGCTGCCAATAGCTCGCCTGGGAAACATCCAGAGAAGTCCAAGATAGTGTTTTTTAGACTGGCTGCCACGAGCTGAAACGAATGCAGCCAAGAGCGAGCGTCTGTGACTTACGGTTCAAGAGTTATTCACAGAAACATGGTTCTGAACTTTGATGCCAGCCGCGAAAGCGAAAGTAACCAAGATCGAGCGTCTAGGATTTACTTGTCAATAGCTCGCCTGGGAAACATCCAGAGAAGTCAAAGACAGTGCTTCTCTACTAATTGCCAGGCGCTGAGACGAATGCCGCCAAGATCAAGCGTCTAAGACTTACGGTTCAAGAATTAGCCTCAGAAACAGTGGTTCTGAACATGCTGCTAATAGCTCGTCTGGGAAACATCCAGAGAAGTCCAATATAGTGTTTTTTAGACTGGCTGCCACGAGCTGAAACGAATGCAACCAAGAGCGAGCGTCTGTGACTTACGATTCAAGAGTTATTCATAGAAACATGGTTCTGAACTTTGCTGCCAGCCGCGAAAGCGAAAGCAACCAAGATCGAGCGTCTAGGATTTACTTGTGAATAGCTCGCCTGGAAAACATCCAGAGAAGTCAAAGACAGTGCAGCTATACTAATTGCCAGGCGCTGAGACGAATGCCGCCAAGATCAAGCGTCTACGACTTACGGTTCAAGAATTAGCCTCAGAAACAGTGGGAAACAGTGCTTCTATACTAATTGCCAGGCGCTGAGACGAATGCCGCCAAGATCGAGCGTCTATGACTTACGGTTCAAGAATTAGCCTCAGAAACAGTGGTTCTGAACATGCTGCCAATAGCTCGCCTGGGAAACATCCAGAGAAGTCCAAGATAGTGTTTTTTAGACTGGCTGCCACGAGCTGAAACGAATGCAGCCAAGAGCGAGCGTCTGTCACTTACGGTTCAAGAGTTATTCACAGAAACATGGTTCTGAACTTTGCTGCCAGCCGCGAAAGCAAAAATAACCAAGATCGAGCGTCTAGGATTTACTTGTCAATAGCTCGCCTGGGAAACATCCAGTGAAGTCAAAGACAGTGCTTCTATACTAATTGCCAGGCGCTGAGACGAATGCCGCCAAGATCGAGCGTCTATGACTTACGGTTCAAGAATTAGCCTCAGAAACAGTGGTTCTAAACATGCTGCCAATAGCTCGCCTGGGAAACATCCAGAGAAGTCCAAGATAGTGTTTTTTAGACTGACTGCCACGAGCTGAAACGAATGCAGCCAAGAGCGAGCGTCTGTCACTTACGGTTCAAGAGTTATTCACAGAAACATGGTTCTGAACTTTGCTGCCAGCCGCGAAAGCGAAAATAACCAAGATCGAGCGTCTAGGATTTACTTGTCAATAGCTCGCCTGGGAAACATCCAGAGAAGTCAAAGATAGTGCTTCCATACTAATTGCCAGGCGCTGAGACGAATGCCGCCAAGATCAAGCGTCTAAGACTTACGGTTCAAGAATTAGCCTCAGAAACAGTGGGAAACAGTGCTTCTATACTAATTGCCAGGCGCTGAGACGAATGCCGCCAAGATCGAGCGTCTATGACTTACGGTTCAAGAATTAGCCTCAGAAACAGTGGTTCTGAACATGCTGCCAATAGCTCGCCTGGGAAACATCCAGAGAAGTCCAAGATAGTGTTTTTTTAGACTGGCTGCCACGAGCTGAAACGCATGCAGCCAAGAGCGAGCGTCTGTGACTTACGGTTCAAGAGTTATTCACAGAAACATGGTTCTGAACTTTGCTGCCAGCCGCGAAAGCGAAAGTAACCAAGATCGAGCGTCTAGGATTTACTTGTGAATAGCTCGCCTGGGAAACTTTCAGATAAGTCAAAGACAGTGCTTCTATACTAATTGCCAGGCGCTGAGACGAATGCCGCCAAGATCAAGCGTCTAAGACTTACGGTTCAAGAATTAGCCTCAGAAACAGTGGGAAACAGTGCTTCTATACTAATTGCCAGGCGCTGAGACGAATGCCGCCAAGATCGAGCGTCTATGACTTACGGTTCAAGAATTAGCCTCAGAAACAGTGGTTTTGAACATGCTGCCAATAGCTCGCCTGGGAAACATACAGAGAAGTCCAAGATAGTGTTTTTTTTAGACTGGCTGCCACGAGCTGAAACGCATGCAGCCAAGAGCGAGCGTCTGTGACTTACGGTTCAAGAGTTATTCACAGAAACATGGTTCTGAACTTTGCTGCCAGCCGCGAAAGCGAAAGTAACCAAGATCGAGCGTCTAGGATTTACTTGTGAATAGCTCGCCTGGGAAACTTTCAGATAAGTCAAAGACAGTGCTTCTATACTAATTGCCAGGCGCTGAGACGAATGACGCCAAGATCAAGCGTCTAAGACTTACGGTTCAAGAATTAGCCTCAGAAACAGTGGGAAACAGTGCTTCTATACTAATTGCCAGGCGCTGAGACGAATGCCGCCAAGATCGAGCGTCTATGACTTACGGTTCAAGAATTAGCCTCAGAAACAGTGGTTTTGAACATGCTGCCAATAGCTCGCCTGGGAAACATACAGAGAAGTCCAAGATAGTGTTTTTTTTAGACTGGCTGCCACGAGCTGAAACGAATGCAGCCAAGAGCGAGCGTCTGTGACTTACGGTTCAAGAGTTATTCACAGAAACATGGTTCTGAACTTTGCTGCCAGCCGCGAAAGCGAAAGTAACCAAGATCGAGCGTCTAGGATTTACTTGTCAATAGCTCGCCTGGGAAACATCCAGAGAAGTCAAAGACAGTGCTTCTATACTAATTGCCAGGCGCTGAGACGAATGCCGCCAAGATCGAGCGTCTATGACTTACGGTTCAAGAATTAGCCTCAGAAACAGTGGGAAACAGTGCTTCTATACTAATTGCCAGGCGCTGAGACGAATGCCGCCAAGATCGAGCGTCTATGACTTACGGTTCAAGAATTAGCCTCAGAAACAGTGGTTCTGTACATGCTGCCAATAGCTCGCCTGGGAAACATCCAGAGAAGTCCAAGATAGTGTTTTTTTAGACTGGCTGCCACGAGCTGAAACGAATGCAGCCAAGAGCGAGCGTCTGTGACTTACGGTTCAAGAGTTATTCACAGAAACATGGTTCTGAACTTTGCTGCCAGCCGCGAAAGCGAAAGTAACCAAGATCGAGCGTCTAGGATTTACTTGTGAATAGCTCGCCTGGGAAACTTTCAGATAAGTCAATGACAGTGCTTCTATACTAATTGCCAGGCGCTGAGACGAATGCCGCCAAGATCAAGCGTCTAAGACTTACGGTTCAAGAATTAGCCTCAGAAACAGTGGGAAACAGTGCTTCTATACTAATTGCCAGGCGCTGAGACGAATGCCGCCAAGATCGAGCGTCTATGACTTACGGTTCAAGAATTAGCCTCAGAAACAGTGGTTTTGAACATGCTGCCAATAGCTCGCCTGGGAAACATCCAGAGAAGTCCAAGATAGTGTTTTTTTAGACTGGCTGCCACGAGCTGAAACGAATGCAGCCAAGAGCGAGCGTCTGTGACTTACGGTTCAAGAGTTATTCACAGAAACATGGTTCTGAACTTTGTTGCCAGCCGCGAAAGCGAAAATAACCAAGATCGAGCGTCTAGGATTTACTTGTGAATAGCTCGCCTGGGAAACATCCAGAGAAGTCAAAGACAGTGCTTCTATACTAATTGCCAGGCGCTGAGACGAATGCCGCCAAGATCAAGCGTCTAAGACTTACGGTTCAAGAATTAGCCTCAGAAACAGTGGGAAACAGTGCTTCTATACTAATTGCCAGGCGCTGAGACGACTGCCGCCAAGATCGAGCGTCTATGACTTACGGTTCAAGAATTAGCCTCAGAAACAGTGGGAAACAGTGCTTCTATACTAATTGCCAGGCGCTGAGACGAATGCCGCCAAGATCGAGCGTCTATGACTTACGGTTCAAGAATTAGCCTCAGAAACAGTGGTTTTGAACATGCTGCCAATAGCTCGCCTGGGAAACATCCAGAGAAGTCCAAGATAGTGTTTTTTTAGACTGGCTGCCACGAGCTGAAACGCATGCAGGCAAGAGCGAGCGTCTGTGACTTACGGTTCAAGAGTTATTCACAGAAACATGGTTCTGAACTTTGCTGCCAGCCGCGAAAGCGAAAGTAACCAAGATCGAGCGTCTAGGATTTACTTGTGAATAGCTCGCCTGGGAAACTTTCAGATAAGTCAAAGACAGTGCTTCTATACTAATTGCCAGGCGCTGAGACGAATGACGCCAAGATCAAGCGTCTAAGACTTACGGTTCAAGAATTAGCCTCAGAAACAGTGGGAAACAGTGCTTCTATACTAATTGCCAGGCGCTGAGACGAATGCCGCCAAGATCGAGCGTCTATGACTTACGGTTCAAGAATTAGCCTCAGAAACAGTGGTTTTGAACATGCTGCCAATAGCTCGCCTGGGAAACATCCAGAGAAGTCCAAGATAGTGTTTTTTAGACTGACTGCCACGAGCTGAAACGAATGCAGCCAAGAGCGAGCGTCTGTCACTTACGGTTCAAGAGTTATTCACAGAAACATGGTTCTGAACTTTGCTGCCAGCCGCGAAAGCGAAAATAACCAAGATCGAGCGTCTAGGATTTACTTGTCAATAGCTCGCCTGGGAAGCATCCAGAGAAGTCAAAGATAGTGCTTCCATACTAATTGCCAGGCGCTGAGACGAATGCCGCCAAGATCAAGCGTCTAAGACTTACGGTTCAAGAATTAGCCTC
Organism: Rhinoderma darwinii; assembly: GCF_050947455.1. NCBI lineage: Eukaryota > Metazoa > Chordata > Amphibia > Anura > Rhinodermatidae > Rhinoderma > Rhinoderma darwinii. The sequence goes on from NW_027464222.1 coordinate 74,246, forward strand.
AGAAACAGTGGGAAACAGTGCTTCTATACTAATTGCCAGGCGCTGAGACGAATGCCGCCAAGATCGAGCGTCTATGACTTACGGTTCAAGAATTAGCCTCAGAAACAGTGGTTCTGAACATGCTGCCAATAGCTCGCCTGGGAAACATCCAGAGAAGTCCAAGATAGTGTTTTTTTAGACTGGCTGCCACGAGCTGAAACGCATGCAGCCAAGAGCGAGCGTCTGTGACTTACGGTTCAAGAGTTATTCACAGAAACATGGTTCTGAACTTTGCTGCCAGCCGCGAAAGCGAAAGTAACCAAGATCGAGCGTCTAGGATTTACTTGTGAATAGCTCGCCTGGGAAACTTTCAGATAAGTCAAAGACAGTGCTTCTATACTAATTGCCAGGCGCTGAGACGAATGACGCCAAGATCAAGCGTCTAAGACTTACGGTTCAAGAATTAGCCTCAGAAACAGTGGGAAACAGTGCTTCTATACTAATTGCCAGGCGCTGAGACGAATGCCGCCAAGATCGAGCGTCTATGACTTACGGTTCAAGAATTAGCCTCAGAAACAGTGGTTTTGAACATGCTGCCAATAGCTCGCCTGGGAAACATACAGAGAAGTCCAAGATAGTGTTTTTTTTAGACTGGCTGCCACGAGCTGAAACGCATGCAGCCAAGAGCGAGCGTCTGTGACTTACGGTTCAAGAGTTATTCACAGAAACATGGTTCTGAACTTTGCTGCCAGCCGCGAAAGCGAAAGTAACCAAGATCGAGCGTCTAGGATTTACTTGTCAATAGCTCGCCTGGGAAACTTTCAGATAAGTCAAAGACAGTGCTTCTATACTAATTGCCAGGCGCTGAGACGAATGCCGCCAAGATCAAGCGTCTAAGACTTACGGTTCAAGAATTAGCCTCAGAAACAGTGGGAAACAGTGCTTCTATACTAATTGCCAGGCGCTGAGACGAATGCCGCCAAGATCGAGCGTCTATGACTTACGGTTCAAGAATTAGCCTCAGAAACAGTGGTTTTGAACATGCTGCCAATAGCTCGCCTGGGAAACATCCAGAGAAGTCCAAGATAGTGTTTTTTTAGACTGGCTGCCACGAGCTGAAACGAATGCAGCCAAGAGCGAGCGTCTGTGACTTACGGTTCAAGAGTTATTCACAGAAACATGGTTCTGAACTTTGCTGCCAGCCGCGAAAGCGAAAGTAACCAAGATCGAGCGTCTAGGATTTACTTGTGAATAGCTCGCCTGGGAAACATCCAGAGAAGTCAAAGACAGTGCTTCTATACTAATTGCCAGGCGCTGAGACGAATGCCGCCAAGATCAAGCGTCTAAGACTTACGGTTCAAGAATTAGCCTCAGAAACAGTGGTTCTGAACATGCTGCCAATAGCTCGCCTGGGAAACATCCAGAGAAGTCCAAGATAGTGTTTTTTTTAGACTGGCTGCCACGAGCTGAAACGAATCCAGCCAAGAGCGAGCGTCTGTGACTTACGGTTCAAAAGTTATTCACATAAACATGGTTCTGAACTTTGCTGCCAGCCGCGAAAGCGAAAGCAACCAAGGTCGAGCGTCTAGGATTTACTTGTGAATAGCTCGCCTGGAAAACATCCAGAGAAGTCAAAGACAGTGCAGCTATACTAATTGCCAGGCGCTGAGACGAATGCCGCAAGGATCAAGCGTCTAAGACTTACGGTTCAAGAATTAGCCTCAGAAACAGTGGGAAACAGTGCTTCTATACTAATTGCCAGGCGCTGAGACGAATGCCGCCAAGATCGAGCGTCTATGACTTACGGTTCAAGAATTAGCCTCAGAAACAGTGGTTCTGAACATGCTGCCAATAGCTCGCCTGGGAAACATCCAGAGAAGTCCAAGATAGTGTTTTTTAGACTGGCTGCCACGAGCTGAAACGAATGCAGCCAAGAGCGAGCGTCTGTGACTTACGGTTCAAGAGTTATTCACAGAAACATGGTTCTGAACTTTGATGCCAGCCGCGAAAGCGAAAGTAACCAAGATCGAGCGTCTAGGATTTACTTGTCAATAGCTCGCCTGGGAAACATCCAGAGAAGTCAAAGACAGTGCTTCTATACTAATTGCCAGGCGCTGAGACGAATGCCGCCAAGATCAAGCGTCTAAGACTTACGGTTCAAGAATTAGCCTCAGAAACAGTGGTTCTGAACATGCTGCTAATAGCTCGTCTGGGAAACATCCAGAGAAGTCCAATATAGTGTTTTTTAGACTGGCTGCCACGAGCTGAAACGAATGCAACCAAGAGCGAGCGTCTGTGACTTACGATTCAAGAGTTATTCATAGAAACATGGTTCTGAACTTTGCTGCCAGCCGCGAAAGCGAAAGCAACCAAGATCGAGCGTCTAGGATTTACTTGTGAATAGCTCGCCTGGAAAACATCCAGAGAAGTCAAAGACAGTGCAGCTATACTAATTGCCAGGCGCTGAGACGAATGCCGCCCAGATCAAGCGTCTACGACTTACGGTTCAAGAATTAGCCTCAGAAACAGTGGGAAACAGTGCTTCTATACTAATTGCCAGGCGCTGAGACGAATGCCGCCAAGATCGAGCGTCTATGACTTACGGTTCAAGAATTAGCCTCAGAAACAGTGGTTCTGAACATGCTGCCAATAGCTCGCCTGGGAAACATCCAGAGAAGTCCAAGATAGTGTTTTTTAGACTGGCTGCCACGAGCTGAAACGAATGCAGCCAAGAGCGAGCGTCTGTCACTTACGGTTCAAGAGTTATTCACAGAAACATGGTTCTGAACTTTGCTGCCAGCCGCGAAAGCGAAAGTAACCAAGATCGAGCGTCTAGGATTTACTTGTCAATAGCTCGCCTGGGAAACTTTCAGATAAGTCAAAGACAGTGCTTCTGTAATAATTGCCAGGCGCTGAGACGAATGCCGCCAAGATCAAGCGTCTAAGACTTACGGTTCAAGAATTAGCCTCAGAAACAGTGGGAAACAGTGCTTCTATACTAATTGCCAGGCGCTGAGACGAATGCCGCCAAGATCGAGCGTCTATGACTTACGGTTCAAGAATTAGCCTCAGAAACAGTGGTTTTGAACATGCTGCCAATAGCTCGCCTGGGAAACATCCAGAGAAGTCCAAGATAGTGTTTTTTTAGACTGGCTGCCACGAGCTGAAACGAATGCAGCCAAGAGCGAGCGTCTGTGACTTACGGTTCAAGAGTTATTCACAGAAACATGGTTCTGAACTTTGCTGCCAGCCGCGAAAGCGAAAGTAACCAAGATCGAGCGTCTAGGATTTACTTGTGAATAGCTCGCCTGGGAAACATCCAGAGAAGTCAAAGACAGTGCTTCTATACTAATTGCCAGGCGCTGAGACGAATGCCGCCAAGATCAAGCGTCTAAGACTTACGGTTCAAGAATTAGCCTCAGAAACAGTGGTTCTGAACATGCTGCCAATAGCTCGCCTGGGAAACATCCAGAGAAGTCCAAGATAGTGTTTTTTTTAGACTGGCTGCCACGAGCTGAAACGAATCCAGCCAAGAGCGAGCGTCTGTGACTTACGGTTCAAAAGTTATTCACATAAACATGGTTCTGAACTTTGCTGCCAGCCGCGAAAGCGAAAGCAACCAAGGTCGAGCGTCTAGGATTTACTTGTGAATAGCTCGCCTGGAAAACATCCAGAGAAGTCAAAGACAGTGCAGCTATACTAATTGCCAGGCGCTGAGACGAATGCCGCAAGGATCAAGCGTCTAAGACTTACGGTTCAAGAATTAGCCTCAGAAACAGTGGGAAACAGTGCTTCTATACTAATTGCCAGGCGCTGAGACGAATGCCGCCAAGATCGAGCGTCTATGACTTACGGTTCAAGAATTAGCCTCAGAAACAGTGGTTCTGAACATGCTGCCAATAGCTCGCCTGGGAAACATCCAGAGAAGTCCAAGATAGTGTTTTTTAGACTGGCTGCCACGAGCTGAAACGAATGCAGCCAAGAGCGAGCGTCTGTGACTTACGGTTCAAGAGTTATTCACAGAAACATGGTTCTGAACTTTGATGCCAGCCGCGAAAGCGAAAGTAACCAAGATCGAGCGTCTAGGATTTACTTGTCAATAGCTCGCCTGGGAAACATCCAGAGAAGTCAAAGACAGTGCTTCTCTACTAATTGCCAGGCGCTGAGACGAATGCCGCCAAGATCAAGCGTCTAAGACTTACGGTTCAAGAATTAGCCTCAGAAACAGTGGTTCTGAACATGCTGCTAATAGCTCGTCTGGGAAACATCCAGAGAAGTCCAATATAGTGTTTTTTAGACTGGCTGCCACGAGCTGAAACGAATGCAACCAAGAGCGAGCGTCTGTGACTTACGATTCAAGAGTTATTCATAGAAACATGGTTCTGAACTTTGCTGCCAGCCGCGAAAGCGAAAGCAACCAAGATCGAGCGTCTAGGATTTACTTGTGAATAGCTCGCCTGGAAAACATCCAGAGAAGTCAAAGACAGTGCAGCTATACTAATTGCCAGGCGCTGAGACGAATGCCGCCAAGATCAAGCGTCTACGACTTACGGTTCAAGAATTAGCCTCAGAAACAGTGGGAAACAGTGCTTCTATACTAATTGCCAGGCGCTGAGACGAATGCCGCCAAGATCGAGCGTCTATGACTTACGGTTCAAGAATTAGCCTCAGAAACAGTGGTTCTGAACATGCTGCCAATAGCTCGCCTGGGAAACATCCAGAGAAGTCCAAGATAGTGTTTTTTAGACTGGCTGCCACGAGCTGAAACGAATGCAGCCAAGAGCGAGCGTCTGTCACTTACGGTTCAAGAGTTATTCACAGAAACATGGTTCTGAACTTTGCTGCCAGCCGCGAAAGCAAAAATAACCAAGATCGAGCGTCTAGGATTTACTTGTCAATAGCTCGCCTGGGAAACATCCAGTGAAGTCAAAGACAGTGCTTCTATACTAATTGCCAGGCGCTGAGACGAATGCCGCCAAGATCGAGCGTCTATGACTTACGGTTCAAGAATTAGCCTCAGAAACAGTGGTTCTAAACATGCTGCCAATAGCTCGCCTGGGAAACATCCAGAGAAGTCCAAGATAGTGTTTTTTAGACTGACTGCCACGAGCTGAAACGAATGCAGCCAAGAGCGAGCGTCTGTCACTTACGGTTCAAGAGTTATTCACAGAAACATGGTTCTGAACTTTGCTGCCAGCCGCGAAAGCGAAAATAACCAAGATCGAGCGTCTAGGATTTACTTGTCAATAGCTCGCCTGGGAAACATCCAGAGAAGTCAAAGATAGTGCTTCCATACTAATTGCCAGGCGCTGAGACGAATGCCGCCAAGATCAAGCGTCTAAGACTTACGGTTCAAGAATTAGCCTCAGAAACAGTGGGAAACAGTGCTTCTATACTAATTGCCAGGCGCTGAGACGAATGCCGCCAAGATCGAGCGTCTATGACTTACGGTTCAAGAATTAGCCTCAGAAACAGTGGTTCTGAACATGCTGCCAATAGCTCGCCTGGGAAACATCCAGAGAAGTCCAAGATAGTGTTTTTTTAGACTGGCTGCCACGAGCTGAAACGCATGCAGCCAAGAGCGAGCGTCTGTGACTTACGGTTCAAGAGTTATTCACAGAAACATGGTTCTGAACTTTGCTGCCAGCCGCGAAAGCGAAAGTAACCAAGATCGAGCGTCTAGGATTTACTTGTGAATAGCTCGCCTGGGAAACTTTCAGATAAGTCAAAGACAGTGCTTCTATACTAATTGCCAGGCGCTGAGACGAATGCCGCCAAGATCAAGCGTCTAAGACTTACGGTTCAAGAATTAGCCTCAGAAACAGTGGGAAACAGTGCTTCTATACTAATTGCCAGGCGCTGAGACGAATGCCGCCAAGATCGAGCGTCTATGACTTACGGTTCAAGAATTAGCCTCAGAAACAGTGGTTTTGAACATGCTGCCAATAGCTCGCCTGGGAAACATCCAGAGAAGTCCAAGATAGTGATTTTTTTAGACTGGCTGCCACGAGCTGAAACGAATGCAGCCAAGAGCGAGCGTCTGTGACTTACGGTTCAAGAGTTATTCACAGAAACATGGTTCTGTACTTTGCTGCCAGCCGCGAAAGCGAAAGTAACCAAGATCGAGCGTCTAGGATTTACTTGTGAATAGCTCGCCTGGGAAACTTTCAGATAAGTCAAAGACAGTGCTTCTATGCTAATTGCCAGGCGCTGAGACGAATGCCGCCAAGATCAAGCGTCTAAGACTTACGGTTCAAGAATTAGCCTCAGAAACAGTGGGAAACAGTGCTTCTATACTAATTGCCAGGCGCTGAGACGAATGCCGCCAAGATCGAGCGTCTATGACTTACGGTTCAAGAATTAGCCTCAGAAACAGTGGTTTTGAACCGGCTGCCAATAGCTCGCCTGGGAAACATCCAGAGAAGTCCAAGATAGTGTTTTTTTAGACTGGCTGCCACGAGCTGAAACGAATGCAGCCAAGAGCGAGCGTCTGTGACTTACGGTTCAAGAGTTATTCACAGAAACATGGTTCTGAACTTTGCTGCCAGCCGCGAAAGCGAAAGTAACCAAGATCGAGCGTCTAGGATTTACTTGTCAATAGCTCGCATGGGAAACATCCAGAGAAGTCAAAGACAGTGCTTCTATACTAATTGCCAGGCGCTGAGACGAATGCCGCCAAGATCGAGCGTCTATGACTTACGGTTCAAGAATTAGCCTCAGAAACAGTGGGAAACAGTGCTTCTATACTAATTGCCAGGCGCTGAGACGAATGCCGCCAAGATCGAGCGTCTATGACTTACGGTTCAAGAATTAGCCTCAGAAACAGTGGTTCTGAACATGCTGCCAATAGCTCGCCTGGGAAACATCCAGAGAAGTCCAAGATAGTGTTTTTTTAGACTGGCTGCCACGAGCTGAAACGAATGCAGCCAAGAGCGAGCGTCTGTGACTTACGGTTCAAGAGTTATTCACAGAAACATGGTTCTAAACTTTGCTGCCAGCCGCGAAAGCGAAAGTAACCAAGATCGAGCGTCTAGGATTTACTTGTGAATAGCTCGCCTGGGAAACTTTCAGATAAGTCAAAGACAGTGCTTCTATGCTAATTGCCAGGCGCTGAGACGAATGCCGCCAAGATCAAGCGTCTAAGACTTACGGTTCAAGAATTAGCCTCAGAAACAGTGGGAAACAGTGCTTCTATACTAATTGCCAGGCGCTGAGACGAATGCCGCCAAGATCGAGCTTCTATGACTTACGGTTCAAGAATTAGCCTCAGAAACAGTGGTTTTGAACCGGCTGCCAATAGCTCGCCTGGGAAACATCCAGAGAAGTCCAAGATAGTGTTTTTTTAGACTGGCTGCCACGAGCTGAAACGAATGCAGCCAAGAGCGAGCGTCTGTGACTTACGGTTCAAGAGTTATTCACAGAAACATGGTTCTGAACTTTGTTGCCAGCCGCGAAAGCGAAAGTAACCAAGATCGAGCGTCTAGGATTTACTTGTGAATAGCTCGCCTGGGAAACATCCAGAGAAGTCAAAGACAGTGCTTCTATACTAATTGCCAGGCGCTGAGACGAATGCCGCCAAGATCAAGCGTCTAAGACTTACGGTTCAAGAATTAGCCTCAGAAACAGTGGTTCAAAACATGCTGCCAATAGCTCGCCTGGGAAACATCCAGAGAAGTCCAAGATAGTGTTTTTTAGACTGGCTGCCACGAGCTGAAACGAATGCAGCCAAGAGCGAGCGTCTGTGACTTACGGTTCAAGAGTTATTCACAGAAACATGGTTCTAAACTTTGCTGCCAGCCGCGAAAGCGAAAGTAACCAAGATCGAGCGTCTAGGATTTACTTGTCAATAGCTCGCCTGGGAAACTTTCAGATAAGTCAAAGACAGTGCTTCTATGCTAATTGCCAGGCGCTGAGACGAAAGCCGCCAAGATCAAGCGTCTAAGACTTACGGTTCAAGAATTAGCCTCAGAAACAGTGGGAAACAGTGCTTCTATACTAATTGCCAGGCGCTGAGACGAATGCCGCCAAGATCGAGCGTCTATGACTTACGGTTCAAGAATTAGCCTCAGAAACAGTGGTTTTGAACATGCTGCCAATAGCTCGCCTGGGAAACATCCAGAGAAGTCCAAGATAGTGTTTTTTTTAGACTGGCTGCCACGAGCTGAAACGAATGCAGCCAAGAGCGAGCGTCTGTGACTTACGGTTCAAAAGTTATTCACATAAACATGGTTCTGAACTTTGCTGCCAGCCGCGAAAGCGAAAATAACCAAGATCGAGCGTCTAGGATTTACTTGTCAATAGCTCGCCTGGGAAACATCCAGAGAAGTCAAAGACAGTGCTTCTATACTAATTGCCAGGCGCTGAGACGAATGCCGCCAAGATCAAGCGTCTAAGACTTACGGTTCAAGAATTAGCCTCAGAAACAGTGGTTCTGAACATGCTGCCAATAGCTCGCCTGGGAAACATCCAGAGAAGTCCAAGATAGTGTTTTTTTTAGACTGGCTGCCACGAGCTGAAACGAATGCAGCCAAGAGCGAGCGTCTGTGACTTACGGTTCAAAAGTTATTCACATAAACATGGTTCTGAACTTTGCTGCCAGCCGCGAAAGCGAAAGCAACCAAGATCGAGCGTCTAGGATTTACTTGTGAATAGCTCGCCTGGAAAACATCCAGAGAAGTCAAAGACAGTGCAGCTATACTAATTGCCAGGCGCTGAGACGAATGCCGCAAGGATCAAGCGTCTAAGACTTACGGTTCAAGAATTAGCCTCAGAAACAGTGGGAAACAGTGCTTCTATACTAATTGCCAGGCGCTGAGACGAATGCCGCCAAGATCGAGCGTCTATGACTTACGGTTCAAGAATTAGCCTCAGAAACAGTGGTTCTGAACATGCTGCCAATAGCTCGCCTGGGAAACATCCAGAGAAGTCCAAGATAGTGTTTTTTAGACTGGCTGCCACGAGCTGAAACGAATGCAGCCCAGAGCGAGCGTCTGTGACTTACGGTTCAAGAGTTATTCACAGAAACATGGTTCTGAACTTTGCTGCCAGCCGCGAAAGCGAAAGTAACCAAGATCGAGCGTCTAGGATTTACTTGTGAATAGCTCGCCTGGGAAACTTTCAGATAAGTCAAAGACAGTGCTTCTATGCTAATTGCCAGGCGCTGAGACGAATGCCGCCAAGATCAAGCGTCTAAGACTTACGGTTCAAGAATTAGCCTCAGAAACAGTGGGAAACAGTGCTTCTATACTAATTGCCAGGCGCTGAGACGAATGCCGCCAAGATCGAGCGTCTATGACTTACGGTTCAAGAATTAGCCTCAGAAACAGTGGTTTTGAACCGGCTGCCAATAGCTCGCCTGGGAAACATCCAGAGAAGTCCAAGATAGTGTTTTTTTAGACTGGCTGCCACGAGCTGAAACGAATGCAGCCAAGAGCGAGCGTCTGTGACTTACGGTTCAAGAGTTATTCACAGAAACATGGTTCTGAACTTTGCTGCCAGCCGCGAAAGCGAAAGTAACCAAGATCGAGCGTCTAGGATTTACTTGTCAATAGCTCGCATGGGAAACATCCAGAGAAGTCAAAGACAGTGCTTCTATACTAATTGCCAGGCGCTGAGACGAATGCCGCCAAGATCGAGCGTCTATGACTTACGGTTCAAGAATTAGCCTCAGAAACAGTGGGAAACAGTGCTTCTATACTAATTGCCAGGCGCTGAGACGAATGCCGCCAAGATCGAGCGTCTATGACTTACGGTTCAAGAATTAGCCTCAGAAACAGTGGTTCTGAACATGCTGCCAATAGCTCGCCTGGGAAACATCCAGAGAAGTCCAAGATAGTGTTTTTTTAGACTGGCTGCCACGAGCTGAAACGAATGCAGCCAAGAGCGAGCGTCTGTGACTTACGGTTCAAGAGTTATTCACAGAAACATGGTTCTAAACTTTGCTGCCAGCCGCGAAAGCGAAAGTAACCAAGATCGAGCGTCTAGGATTTACTTGTGAATAGCTCGCCTGGGAAACTTTCAGATAAGTCAAAGACAGTGCTTCTATGCTAATTGCCAGGCGCTGAGACGAATGCCGCCAAGATCAAGCGTCTAAGACTTACGGTTCAAGAATTAGCCTCAGAAACAGTGGGAAACAGTGCTTCTATACTAATTGCCAGGCGCTGAGACGAATGCCGCCAAGATCGAGCTTCTATGACTTACGGTTCAAGAATTAGCCTCAGAAACAGTGGTTTTGAACCGGCTGCCAATAGCTCGCCTGGGAAACATCCAGAGAAGTCCAAGATAGTGTTTTTTTAGACTGGCTGCCACGAGCTGAAACGAATGCAGCCAAGAGCGAGCGTCTGTGACTTACGGTTCAAGAGTTATTCACAGAAACATGGTTCTGAACTTTGTTGCCAGCCGCGAAAGCGAAAGTAACCAAGATCGAGCGTCTAGGATTTACTTGTGAATAGCTCGCCTGGGAAACATCCAGAGAAGTCAAAGACAGTGCTTCCATACTAATTGCCAGGCGCTGAGACGAATGCCGCCAAGATCAAGCGTCTAAGACTTACGGTTCAAGAATTAGCCTCAGAAACAGTGGTTCAAAACATGCTGCCAATAGCTCGCCTGGGAAACATCCAGAGAAGTCCAAGATAGTGTTTTTTAGACTGGCTGCCACGAGCTGAAACGAATGCAGCCAAGAGCGAGCGTCTGTGACTTACGGTTCAAGAGTTATTCACAGAAACATGGTTCTAAACTTTGCTGCCAGCCGCGAAAGCGAAAGTAACCAAGATCGAGCGTCTAGGATTTACTTGTCAATAGCTCGCCTGGGAAACTTTCAGATAAGTCAAAGACAGTGCTTCTATGCTAATTGCCAGGCGCTGAGACGAAAGCCGCCAAGATCAAGCGTCTAAGACTTACGGTTCAAGAATTAGCCTCAGAAACAGTGGGAAACAGTGCTTCTATACTAATTGCCAGGCGCTGAGACGAATGCCGCCAAGATCGAGCGTCTATGACTTACGGTTCAAGAATTAGCCTCAGAAACAGTGGTTTTGAACATGCTGCCAATAGCTCGCCTGGGAAACATCCAGAGAAGTCCAAGATAGTGTTTTTTTTAGACTGGCTGCCACGAGCTGAAACGAATGCAGCCAAGAGCGAGCGTCTGTGACTTACGGTTCAAAAGTTATTCACATAAACATGGTTCTGAACTTTGCTGCCAGCCGCGAAAGCGAAAATAACCAAGATCGAGCGTCTAGGATTTACTTGTCAATAGCTCGCCTGGGAAACATCCAGAGAAGTCAAAGACAGTGCTTCTATACTAATTGCCAGGCGCTGAGACGAATGCCGCCAAGATCAAGCGTCTAAGACTTACGGTTCAAGAATTAGCCTCAGAAACAGTGGTTCTGAACATGCTGCCAATAGCTCGCCTGGGAAACATCCAGAGAAGTCCAAGATAGTGTTTTTTTTAGACTGGCTGCCACGAGCTGAAACGAATGCAGCCAAGAGCGAGCGTCTGTGACTTACGGTTCAAAAGTTATTCACATAAACATGGTTCTGAACTTTGCTGCCAGCCGCGAAAGCGAAAGCAACCAAGATCGAGCGTCTAGGATTTACTTGTGAATAGCTCGCCTGGAAAACATCCAGAGAAGTCAAAGACAGTGCAGCTATACTAATTGCCAGGCGCTGAGACGAATGCCGCAAGGATCAAGCGTCTAAGACTTACGGTTCAAGAATTAGCCTCAGAAACAGTGGGAAACAGTGCTTCTATACTAATTGCCAGGCGCTGAGACGAATGCCGCCAAGATCGAGCGTCTATGACTTACGGTTCAAGAATTAGCCTCAGAAACAGTGGTTCTGAACATGCTGCCAATAGCTCGCCTGGGAAACATCCAGAGAAGTCCAAGATAGTGTTTTTTAGACTGGCTGCCACGAGCTGAAACGAATGCAGCCCAGAGCGAGCGTCTGTGACTTACGGTTCAAGAGTTATTCACAGAAACATGGTTCTGAACTTTGCTGCCAGCCGCGAAAGCGAAAGTAACCAAGATCGAGCGTCTAGGATTTACTTGTGAATAGCTCGCCTGGGAAACATCCAGAGAAGTCAAAGACAGTGCTTCTATACTAATTGCCAGGCGCTGAGACGAATGCCGCCAAGATCAAGCGTCTAAGACTTACGGTTCAAGAATTAGCCTCAGAAACAGTGGTTCTGAACATGCTGCTAATAGCTCGCCTGGGAAGCATCCAGAGAAGTCCAATATAGTGTTTTTTAGACTGGCTGCCACGAGCTGAAACGAATGCAACCAAGAGCGAGCGTCTGTGACTTACGATTCAAGAGTTATTCACAGAAACATGGTTCTGAACTTTGCTGCCAGCCGCGAAAGCGAAAGTAACCAAGATCGAGCGTCTAGGATTTACGTGTGAATAGCTCGCCTGGGAAACATCCAGAGAAGTCAAAGACAGTGCTTCTATACTAATTGCCAGGCGCTGAGACGAATGCCGCCAAGATCAAGCGTCTAAGACTTACGGTTCAAGAATTAGCCTCAGAAACAGTGGGAAACAGTGCTTCTATACTAATTGCCAGGCGCTGAGACGAATGCCGCCAAGATCGAGCGTCTATGACTTACGGTTCAAGAATTAGCCTCAGAAACAGTGGTTCAAAACATGCTGCCAATAGCTCGCCTGGGAAACATCCAGAGAAGTCCAAGATAGTGTTTTTTAGACTGGCTGCCACGAGCTGAAACGAATGCAGCCAAGAGCGAGCGTCTGTGACTTACGGTTCAAGAGTTATTCACAGAAACATGGTTCGGAACTTTGCTGCCAGCCGCGAAAGCGAAAATAACCAAGATCGAGCGTCTAGGATTTACTTGTCAATAGCTCGCCTGGGAAACATCCAGAGAAGTCAAAGACAGTGCTTCTATACTAATTGCCAGGCGCTGAGACGAATGCCGCCAAGATCGAGCGTCTATGACTTACGGTTCAAGAATTAGCCTCAGAAACAGTGGTTCTGAACATGCTGCCAATAGCTCGCCTGGGAAACATCCAGAGAAGTCCAAGATAGTGTTTTTTTTAGACTGGCTGCCACGAGCTGAAACGAATGCAGCCAAGAGCGAGCGTCTGTGACTTACGGTTCAAAAGTTATTCACATAAACATGGTTCTGAACTTTGCTGCCAGCCGCGAAAGCGAAAGCAACCAAGATCGAGCGTCTAGGATTTACTTGTGAATAGCTCGCCTGGAAAACATCCAGAGAAGTCAAAGACAGTGCAGCTATACTAATTGCCAGGCGCTGAGACGAATGCCGCCAAGATCAAGCGTCTAAGACTTACGGTTCAAGAATTAGCCTCAGAAACAGTGGGAAACAGTGCTTCTATACTAATTGCCAGGCGCTGAGACGAATGCCGCCAAGATCGAGCGTCTATGACTTACGGTTCAAGAATTAGCCTCAGAAACAGTGGTTCTGAACATGCTGCTAATAGCTCGCCTGGGAAACATCCAGAGAAGTCCAATATAGTGTTTTTTAGACTGGCTGCCACGAGCTGAAACGAATGCAGCCCAGAGCGAGCGTCTGTGACTTACGGTTCAAGAGTTATTCACAGAAACATGGTTCTGAACTTTGCTGCCAGCCGCGAAAGCGAAAGTAACCAAGATCGAGCGTCTAGGATTTACTTGTGAATAGCTCGCCTGGGAAACATCCAGAGAAGTCAAAGACAGTGCTTCTATACTAATTGCCAGGCGCTGAGACGAATGCCGCCAAGATCAAGCGTCTAAGACTTACGGTTCAAGAATTAGCCTCAGAAACAGTGGTTCTGAACATGCTGCTAATAGCTCGCCTGGGAAGCATCCAGAGAAGTCCAATATAGTGTTTTTTAGACTGGCTGCCACGAGCTGAAACGAATGCAACCAAGAGCGAGCGTCTGTGACTTACGATTCAAGAGTTATTCACAGAAACATGGTTCTGAACTTTGCTGCCAGCCGCGAAAGCGAAAGTAACCAAGATCGAGCGTCTAGGATTTACGTGTGAATAGCTCGCCTGGGAAACATCCAGAGAAGTCAAAGACAGTGCTTCTATACTAATTGCCAGGCGCTGAGACGAATGCCGCCAAGATCAAGCGTCTAAGACTTACGGTTCAAGAATTAGCCTCAGAAACAGTGGGAAACAGTGCTTCTATACTAATTGCCAGGCGCTGAGACGAATGCCGCCAAGATCGAGCGTCTATGACTTACGGTTCAAGAATTAGCCTCAGAAACAGTGGTTCAAAACATGCTGCCAATAGCTCGCCTGGGAAACATCCAGAGAAGTCCAAGATAGTGTTTTTTAGACTGGCTGCCACGAGCTGAAACGAATGCAGCCAAGAGCGAGCGTCTGTGACTTACGGTTCAAGAGTTATTCACAGAAACATGGTTCGGAACTTTGCTGCCAGCCGCGAAAGCGAAAATAACCAAGATCGAGCGTCTAGGATTTACTTGTCAATAGCTCGCCTGGGAAACATCCAGAGAAGTCAAAGACAGTGCTTCTATACTAATTGCCAGGCGCTGAGACGAATGCCGCCAAGATCGAGCGTCTATGACTTACGGTTCAAGAATTAGCCTCAGAAACAGTGGTTCTGAACATGCTGCCAATAGCTCGCCTGGGAAACATCCAGAGAAGTCCAAGATAGTGTTTTTTTTAGACTGGCTGCCACGAGCTGAAACGAATGCAGCCAAGAGCGAGCGTCTGTGACTTACGGTTCAAAAGTTATTCACATAAACATGGTTCTGAACTTTGCTGCCAGCCGCGAAAGCGAAAGCAACCAAGATCGAGCGTCTAGGATTTACTTGTGAATAGCTCGCCTGGAAAACATCCAGAGAAGTCAAAGACAGTGCAGCTATACTAATTGCCAGGCGCTGAGACGAATGCCGCCAAGATCAAGCGTCTAAGACTTACGGTTCAAGAATTAGCCTCAGAAACAGTGGGAAACAGTGCTTCTATACTAATTGCCAGGCGCTGAGACGAATGCCGCCAAGATCGAGCGTCTATGACTTACGGTTCAAGAATTAGCCTCAGAAACAGTGGTTCTGAACATGCTGCTAATAGCTCGCCTGGGAAACATCCAGAGAAGTCCAATATAGTGTTTTTTAGACTGGCTGCCACGAGCTGAAACGAATGCAACCAAGAGCGAGCGTCTGTGACTTACGATTCAAGAGTTATTCACAGAAACATGGTTCTGAACTTTGCTGCCAGCCGCGAAAGCGAAAGTAACCAAGATCGAGCGTCTAGGATTTACTTGTGAATAGCTCGCCTGGGAAACATCCAGAGAAGTCAAAGACAGTGCTTCTATACTAATTGCCAGGCGCTGTGACGAATGCCGCCAAGATCAAGCGTCTAAGACTTACGGTTCAAGAATTAGCCTCAGAAACAGTGGGAAACAGTGCTTCTATACTAATTGCCAGGCGCTGAGACGAATGCCGCCAAGATCGAGCGTCTATGACTTACGGTTCAAGAATTAGCCTCAGAAACAGTGGTTCAAAACATGCTGCCAATAGCTCGCCTGGGAAACATCCAGAGAAGTCCAAGATAGTGTTTTTTAGACTGGCTGCCACGAGCTGAAACGAATGCAGCCAAGAGCGAGCGTCTGTGACTTACGGTTCAAGAGTTATTCACAGAAACATGGTTCGGAACTTTGCTGCCAGCCGCGAAAGCGAAAATAACCAAGATCGAGCGTCTAGGATTTACTAGTCAATAGCTCGCCTGGGAAACATGCAGAGAAGTCAAAGACAGTGCTTCTATACTAATTGCCAGGCGCTGAGACGAATGCCGCCAAGATCGAGCGTCTATGACTTACGGTTCAAGAATTAGCCTCAGAAACAGTGGTTCTGAACATGCTGCCAATAGCTCGCCTGGGAAACATCCAGAGAAGTCCAAGATAGTGTTTTTTTAGACTGGCTGCCACGAGCTGAAACGCATGCAGCCAAGAGCGAGCGTCTGTGACTTACGGTTCAAGAGTTATTCACAGAAACATGGTTCTGAACTTTGCTGCCAGCCGCGAAAGCGAAAGTAACCAAGATCGAGCGTCTAGGATTTACTTGTGAATAGCTCGCCTGGGAAACTTTCAGATAAGTCAAAGACAGTGCTTCTATACTAATTGCCAGGCGCTGAGACGAATGCCGCCAAGATCAAGCGTCTAAGACTTACGGTTCAAGAATTAGCCTCAGAAACAGTGGGAAACAGTGCTTCTATACTAATTGCCAGGCGCTGAGACGAATGCCGCCAAGATCGAGCGTCTATGACTTACGGTTCAAGAATTAGCCTCAGAAACAGTGGTTTTGAACCGGCTGCCAATAGCTCGCCTGGGAAACATACAGAGAAGTCCAAGATAGTGTTTTTTTTAGACTGGCTGCCACGAGCTGAAACGAATGCAGCCAAGAGCGAGCGTCTATGACTTACGGTTCAAGAATTAGCCTCAGAAACAGTGGTTCTGAACATGCTGCCAATAGCTCGCCTGGGAAACATCCAGAGAAGTCCAAGATAGTGTTTTTTTTAGACTGGCTGCCACGAGCTGAAACGAATGTAGCCAAGAGCGAGCGTCTGTGACTTACGGTTCAAGAGTGATTCACAGAAACATGGTTCTGAACTTTGCTGCCAGCCGCGAAAGCGAAAATAACCAAGATCGAGCGTCTAGGATTTACTTGTCAATAGCTCGCCTGGGAAACATCCAGAGAAGTCAAAGACAGTGCTTCTATACTAATTGCCAGGCGCTGAGACGAATGCCGCCAAGATCGAGCGTCTATGACTTACGGTTCAAGAATTAGCCTCAGAAACAGTGGGAAACAGTGCTTCTATACTAATTGCCAGGCGCTGAGACGAATGCCGCCAAGATCGAGCGTCTATGACTTACGGTTCAAGAATTAGCCTCAGAAACAGTGGTTCTGAACATGCTGCCAATAGCTCGCCTGGGAAACATCCAGAGAAGTACAAGATAGTGTTTTTTTAGACTGGCTGCCACGAGCTGAAACGAATGCAGCCAAGAGCGAGCGTCTGTGACTTACGGTTCAAGAGTTATTCACAGAAACATGGTTCTAAACTTTGCTGCCAGCCGCGAAAGCGAAAGTAACCAAGATCGAGCGTCTAGGATTTACTTGTCAATAGCTCGCCTGGGAAACTTTCAGATAAGTCAAAGACAGTGCTTCTATGCTAATTGCCAGGCGCTGAGACGAATGCCGCCAAGATCAAGCGTCTAAGACTTACGGTTCAAGAATTAGCCTCAGAAACAGTGGGAAACAGTGCTTCTATACTAATTGCCAGGCGCTGAGACGAATGCCGCCAAGATCGAGCGTCTATGACTTACGGTTCAAGAATTAGCCTCAGAAACAGTGGTTTTGAACCGGCTGCCAATAGCTCGCCTGGGAAACATCCAGAGAAGTCCAAGATAGTGTTTTTTTTAGACTGGCTGCCACGAGCTGAAACGAATGCAGCCAAGAGCGAGCGTCTGTGACTTACGGTTCAAGAGTTATTCACAGAAACATGGTTCTGAACTTTGCTGCCAGCCGCGAAAGCGAAAGTAACCAAGATCGAGCGTCTAGGATTTACTTGTCAATAGCTCGCATGGGAAACATCCAGAGAAGTCAAAGACAGTGCTTCTATACTAATTGCCAGGCGCTGAGACGAATGCCGCCAAGATCGAGCGTCTATGACTTACGGTTCAAGAATTAGCCTCAGAAACAGTGGGAAACAGTGCTTCTATACTAATTGCCAGGCGCTGAGACGAATGCCGCCAAGATCGAGCGTCTATGACTTACGGTTCAAGAATTAGCCTCAGAAACAGTGGTTCTGAACATGCTGCCAATAGCTCGCCTGGGAAACATCCAGAGAAGTCCAAGATAGTGTTTTTTTAGACTGGCTGCCACGAGCTGAAACGAATGCAGCCAAGAGCGAGCGTCTGTGACTTACGGTTCAAGAGTTATTCACAGAAACATGGTTCTAAACTTTGCTGCCAGCCGCGAAAGCGAAAGTAACCAAGATCGAGCGTCTAGGATTTACTTGTCAATAGCTCGCCTGGGAAACTTTCAGATAAGTCAAAGACAGTGCTTCTATGCTAATTGCCAGGCGCTGAGACGAATGCCGCCAAGATCAAGCGTCTAAGACTTACGGTTCAAGAATTAGCCTCAGAAACAGTGGGAAACAGTGCTTCTATACTAATTGCCAGGCGCTGAGACGAATGCCGCCAAGATCGAGCGTCTATGACTTACGGTTCAAGAATTAGCCTCAGAAACAGTGGTTTTGAACCGGCTGCCAATAGCTCGCCTGGGAAACATCCAGAGAAGTCCAAGATAGTGTTTTTTTTAGACTGGCTGCCACGAGCTGAAACGAATGCAGCCAAGAGCGAGCGTCTGTGACTTACGGTTCAAGAGTTATTCACAGAAACATGGTTCTGAACTTTGCTGCCAGCCGCGAAAGCGAAAGTAACCAAGATCGAGCGTCTAGGATTTACTTGTCAATAGCTCGCATGGGAAACATCCAGAGAAGTCAAAGACAGTGCTTCTATACTAATTGCCAGGCGCTGAGACGAATGCCGCCAAGATCGAGCGTCTATGACTTACGGTTCAAGAATTAGCCTCAGAAACAGTGGGAAACAGTGCTTCTATACTAATTGCCAGGCGCTGAGACGAATGCCGCCAAGATCGAGCGTCTATGACTTACGGTTCAAGAATTAGCCTCAGAAACAGTGGTTCTGAACATGCTGCCAATAGCTCGCCTGGGAAACATCCAGAGAAGTCCAAGATAGTGTTTTTTTAGACTGGCTGCCACGAGCTGAAACGAATGCAGCCAAGAGCGAGCGTCTGTGACTTACGGTTCAAGAGTTATTCACAGAAACATGGTTCTAAACTTTGCTGCCAGCCGCGAAAGCGAAAGTAACCAAGATCGAGCGTCTAGGATTTACTTGTCAATAGCTCGCCTGGGAAACTTTCAGATAAGTCAAAGACAGTGCTTCTATGCTAATTTCCAGGCGCTGAGACGAATGCCGCCAAGA
Source organism: Rhinoderma darwinii (assembly GCF_050947455.1). Classification (NCBI taxonomy): domain Eukaryota; kingdom Metazoa; phylum Chordata; class Amphibia; order Anura; family Rhinodermatidae; genus Rhinoderma; species Rhinoderma darwinii. The sequence goes on from NW_027464222.1 coordinate 93,206, forward strand.
TCAAGCGTCTAAGACTTACGGTTCAAGAATTAGCCTCAGAAACAGTGGGAAACAGTGCTTCTATACTAATTGCCAGGCGCTGAGACGAATGCCGCCAAGATCGAGCGTCTATGACTTACGGTTCAAGAATTAGCCTCAGAAACAGTGGTTTTGAACATGCTGCCAATAGCTCGCCTGGGAAACATCCAGAGAAGTCCAAGATAGTGATTTTTTAGACTGGCTGCCACGAGCTGAAACGAATGCAGCCAAGAGCGAGCGTCTGTGACTTACGGTTCAAGAGTTATTCACAGAAACATGGTTCTGTACTTTGCTGCCAGCCGCGAAAGCGAAAGTAACCAAGATCGAGCGTCTAGGATTTACTTGTGAATAGCTCGCCTGGGAAACTTTCAGATAAGTCAAAGACAGTGCTTCTATGCTAATTGCCAGGCGCTGAGACGAATGCCGCCAAGATCAAGCGTCTAAGACTTACGGTTCAAGAATTAGCCTCAGAAACAGTGGGAAACAGTGCTTCTATACTAATTGCCAGGCGCTGAGACGAATGCCGCCAAGATCGAGCGTCTATGACTTACGGTTCAAGAATTAGCCTCAGAAACAGTGGTTTTGAACCGGCTGCCAATAGCTCGCCTGGGAAACATCCAGAGAAGTCCAAGATAGTGTTTTTTTAGACTGGCTGCCACGAGCTGAAACGAATGCAGCCAAGAGCGAGCGTCTGTGACTTACGGTTCAAGAGTTATTCACAGAAACATGGTTCTGAACTTTGCTGCCAGCCGCGAAAGCGAAAGTAACCAAGATCGAGCGTCTAGGATTTACTTGTCAGTAGCTCGCATGGGAAACATCCAGAGAAGTCAAAGACAGTGCTTTTATGCTAATTTCCAGGCGCTGAGACGAATGCCGCCAAGATCGAGCGTCTATGACTTACGGTTCAAGAATTAGCCTCAGAAACAGTGGGAAACAGTGCTTCTATACTAATTTCCAGGTGCTGAGACGAATACCGCCAAGATCGAGCGTCTATGACTTACGGTTCAAGAATTAGCCTCAGAAACAGTGGGAAACAGTGCTTCTATACTAATTGCCAGGCGCTGAGACGAATGCCGCCAAGATCGAGCGTCTATGACTTACGGTTCAAGAATTACCCTCAGAAACAGTGGGAAACAGTGCTTCTATACTAATTGCCAGGCGCTGAGACGAATGCCGCCAAGATCGAGCGTCTATGACTTACGGTTCAAGAATTAGCCTCAGAAACAGTGGTTCTGAACATGCTGCCAATAGCTCGCCTGGGAAACATCCAGAGAAGTCCAAGATAGTGTTTTTTTAGACTGGCTGCCACGAGCTGAAACGAATGCAGCCAAGAGCGAGCGTCTGTGACTTACGGTTCAAGAGTTATTCACAGAAACATGGTTCTAAACTTTGCTGCCAGCCGCGAAAGCGAAAGTAACCAAGATCGAGCGTCTAGGATTTACTTGTCAATAGCTCGCCTGGGAAACTTTCAGATAAGTCAAAGACAGTGCTTTTATGCTAATTTCCAGGCGCTGAGACGAATGCCGCCAAGATCAAGCGTCTAAGACTAACGGTTCAAGAATTAGCCTCAGAAACAGTGGGAAACAGTGCTTCTATACTAATTGCCAGGCGCTGAGACGAATGCCGCCAAGATCGAGCGTCTATGACTTACGGTTCAAGAATTAGCCTCAGAAACAGTGGTTTTGAACATGCTGCCAATAGCTCGCCTGGGAAACATCCAGAGAAGTCCAAGATAGTGATTTTTTAGACTGGCTGCCACGAGCTGAAACGAATGCAGCCAAGAGCGAGCGTCTGTGACTTACGGTTCAAGAGTTATTCACAGAAACATGGTTCTGTACTTTGCTGCCAGCCGCGAAAGCGAAAGTAACCAAGATCGAGCGTCTAGGATTTACTTGTGAATAGCTCGCCTGGGAAACTTTCAGATAAGTCAAAGACAGTGCTTCTATGCTAATTGCCAGGCGCTGAGACGAATGCCGCCAAGATCAAGCGTCTAAGACTTACGGTTCAAGAATTAGCCTCAGAAACAGTGGGAAACAGTGCTTCTATACTAATTGCCAGGCGCTGAGACGAATGCCGCCAAGATCGAGCGTCTATGACTTACGGTTCAAGAATTAGCCTCAGAAACAGTGGTTTTGAACCGGCTGCCAATAGCTCGCCTGGGAAACATCCAGAGAAGTCCAAGATAGTGTTTTTTTAGACTGGCTGCCACGAGCTGAAACGAATGCAGCCAAGAGCGAGCGTCTGTGACTTACGGTTCAAGAGTTATTCACAGAAACATGGTTCTGAACTTTGCTGCCAGCCGCGAAAGCGAAAGTAACCAAGATCGAGCGTCTAGGATTTACTTGTCAATAGCTCGCATGGGAAACATCCAGAGAAGTCAAAGACAGTGCTTCTATACTAATTGCCAGGCGCTGAGACGAATGCCGCCAAGATCGAGCGTCTATGACTTACGGTTCAAGAATTAGCCTCAGAAACAGTGGGAAACAGTGCTTCTATACTAATTGCCAGGCGCTGAGACGAATGCCGCCAAGATCGAGCGTCTATGACTTACGGTTCAAGAATTAGCCTCAGAAACAGTGGTTCTGAACATGCTGCCAATAGCTCGCCTGGGAAACATCCAGAGAAGTCCAAGATAGTGTTTTTTTAGACTGGCTGCCACGAGCTGAAACGAATGCAGCCAAGAGCGAGCGTCTGTGACTTACGGTTCAAGAGTTATTCACAGAAACATGGTTCTAAACTTTGCTGCCAGCCGCGAAAGCGAAAGTAACCAAGATCGAGCGTCTAGGATTTACTTGTGAATAGCTCGCCTGGGAAACTTTCAGATAAGTCAAAGACAGTGCTTCTATGCTAATTGCCAGGCGCTGAGACGAATGCCGCCAAGATCAAGCGTCTAAGACTTACGGTTCAAGAATTAGCCTCAGAAACAGTGGGAAACAGTGCTTCTATACTAATTGCCAGGCGCTGAGACGAATGCCGCCAAGATCGAGCTTCTATGACTTACGGTTCAAGAATTAGCCTCAGAAACAGTGGTTTTGAACCGGCTGCCAATAGCTCGCCTGGGAAACATCCAGAGAAGTCCAAGATAGTGTTTTTTTAGACTGGCTGCCACGAGCTGAAACGAATGCAGCCAAGAGCGAGCGTCTGTGACTTACGGTTCAAGAGTTATTCACAGAAACATGGTTCTGAACTTTGTTGCCAGCCGCGAAAGCGAAAGTAACCAAGATCGAGCGTCTAGGATTTACTTGTGAATAGCTCGCCTGGGAAACATCCAGAGAAGTCAAAGACAGTGCTTCTATACTAATTGCCAGGCGCTGAGACGAATGCCGCCAAGATCAAGCGTCTAAGACTTACGGTTCAAGAATTAGCCTCAGAAACAGTGGTTCAAAACATGCTGCCAATAGCGCGCCTGGGAAACATCCAGAGAAGTCCAAAATAGTGTTTTTTAGACTGGCTGCCACGAGCTGAAACGAATGCAGCCAAGAGCGAGCGTCTGTGACTTACGGTTCAAGAGTTATTCACAGAAACATGGTTCGGAACTTTGCTGCCAGCCGCGAAAGCGAAAATAACCAAGATCGAGCGTCTAGGATTTACTTGTCAATAGCTCGCCTGGGAAACATCCAGAGAAGTCAAAGACAGTGCTTCTATACTAATTGCCAGGTGCTGAGACGAATGCCGCCAAGGTCGAGCGTCTATGACTTACGGTTCAAGAATTAGCCTCAGAAACAGTGGTTCTGAACATGCTGCCAATAGCTCGCCTGGGAAACATCCAGAGAAGTCCAAGATAGTGTTTTTTTAGACTGGCTGCCACGAGCTGAAACGAATGCAGCCAAGAGCGAGCGTCTGTGACTTACGGTTCAAGAGTTATTCACAGAAACATGGTTCTAAACTTTGCTGCCAGCCGCGAAAGCGAAAGTAACCAAGATCGAGCGTCTAGGATTTACTTGTCAATAGCTCGCCTGGGAAACTTTCAGATAAGTCAAAGACAGTGCTTCTATGCTAATTGCCAGGCGCTGAGACGAAAGCCGCCAAGATCAAGCGTCTAAGACTTACGGTTCAAGAATTAGCCTCAGAAACAGTGGGAAACAGTGCTTCTATACTAATTGCCAGGCGCTGAGACGAATGCCGCCAAGATCGAGCGTCTATGACTTACGGTTCAAGAATTAGCCTCAGAAACAGTGGTTTTGAACATGCTGCCAATAGCTCGCCTGGGAAACATCCAGAGAAGTCCAAGATAGTGTTTTTTTAGACTGGCTGCCACGAGCTGAAACGAATGCAGCCAAGAGCGAGCGTCTGTGACTTACGGTTCAAGAGTTATTCACAGAAACATGGTTCTGTAATTTGCTGCCAGCCGCGAAAGCGAAAGTAACCAAGATCGAGCGTCTAGGATTTACTTGTGAATAGCTCGCCTGGGAAACTTTCAGATACGTCAAAGACAGTGCTTCTATGCTAATTGCCAGGCGCTGAGACGAATGCCGCCAAGATCAAGCGTCTAAGACTTACGGTTCAAGAATTAGCCTCAGAAACAGTGGGAAACAGTGCTTCTATACTAATTGCCAGGCGCTGAGACGAATGCCGCCAAGATCGAGCGTCTATGACTTACGGTTCAAGAATTAGCCTCAGAAACAGTGGTTTTGAACCGGCTGCCAATAGCTCGCCTGGGAAACATCCAGAGAAGTCCAAGATAGTGTTTTTTTAGACTGGCTGCAACGAGCTGAAACGAATGCAGCCAAGAGCGAGCGTCTGTGACTTACGGTTCAAGAGTTATTCACAGAAACATGGTTCTGAACTTTGCTGCCAGCCGCGAAAGCGAAAGTAACCAAGATCGAGCGTCTAGGATTTACTTGTCAATAGCTCGCATGGGAAACATCCAGATAAGTCAACGACAGTGCTTCTATACTAATTGCCAGGCGCTGAGACGAATGCCGCCAAGATCGAGCGTCTATGACTTACGGTTCAAGAATTAGCCTCAGAAACAGTGGGAAACAGTGCTTCTATACTAATTGCCAGGCGCTGAGACGAATGCCGCCAAGATCGAGCGTCTATGACTTACGGTTCAAGAATTAGCCTCAGAAACAGTGGTTCTGAACATGCTGCCAATAGCTCGCCTGGGAAACATCCAGAGAAGTCCAAGATAGTGTTTTTTTAGACTGGCTGCCACGAGCTGAAACGAATGCAGCCAAGAGCGAGCGTCTGTGACTTACGGTTCAAGAGTTATTCACAGAAACATGGTTCTGTACTTTGCTGCCAGCCGCGAAAGCGAAAGTAACCAAGATCGAGCGTCTAGGATTTACTTGTGAATAGCTCGCCTGGGAAACATCCAGATAAGTCAAAGACAGTGCTTCTATGCTAATTGCCAGGCGCTGAGACGAATGCCGCCAAGATCGAGCGTCTATGACTTACGGTTCAAGAATTAGCCTCAGAAACAGTGGGAAACAGTGCTTCTATACTAATTGCCAGGCGCTGAGACGAATGCCGCCAAGATCGAGCGTCTATGACTTACGGTTCAAGAATTAGCCTCAGAAACAGTGGTTCTGAACATGCTGCCAATAGCTCGCCTGGGAAACATCCAGAGAAGTCCAAGATAGTGTTTTTTTAGACTGGCTGCCACGAGCTGAAACGAATGCAGCCAAGAGCGAGCGTCTGTGACTTACGGTTCAAGAGTTATTCACAGAAACATGGTTCTGAACTTTGCTGCCAGCCGCGAAAGCGAAAGTAACCAAGATCGAGCGTCTAGGATTTACTTGTGAATAGCTCGCCTGGGAAACTTTCAGATAAGTCAAAGACAGTGCTTCTATACTAATTGCCAGGCGCTGAGACGAATGCCGCCAAGATCAAGCGTCTAAGACTTACGGTTCAAGAATTAGCCTCAGAAACAGTGGGAAACAGTGCTTCTATACTAATTGCCAGGCGCTGAGACGAATGCCGCCAAGATCGAGCGTCTATGACTTACGGTTCAAGAATTAGCCTCAGAAACAGTGGTTTTGAACATGCTGCCAATAGCTCGCCTGGGAAACATCCAGAGAAGTCCAAGATAGTGTTTTTTAGACTGGCTGCCACGAGCTGAAACGAATGCAGCCAAGAGCGAGCGTCTGTGACTTACGGTTCAAGAGTTATTCACAGAAACATGGTTCGGAACTTTGCTGCCAGCCGCGAAAGCGAAAATAACCAAGATCGAGCGTCTAGGATTTACTTGTCAATAGCTCGCCTGGGAAACATCCAGAGAAGTCAAAGACAGTGCTTCTATACTAATTGCCAGGTGCTGAGACGAATGCCGCCAAGGTCGAGCGTCTATGACTTACGGTTCAAGAATTAGCCTCAGAAACAGTGGTTCTGAACATGCTGCCAATAGCTCGCCTGGGAAACATCCAGAGAAGTCCAAGATAGTGTTTTTTTAGACTGGCTGCCACGAGCTGAAACGCATGCAGCCAAGAGCGAGCGTCTGTGACTTACGGTTCAAAAGTTATTCACATATACATGGTTCTGAACTTTGCTGCCAGCCGCGAAAGCGAAAGCAACCAAGATCGAGCGTCTAGGATTTACTTGTGAATAGCTCGCCTGGGAAACTTTCAGATAAGTCAAAGACAGTGCTTCTATACTAATTGCCAGGCGCTGAGACGAATGCCGCCAAGATCAAGCGTCTAAGACTTACGGTTCAAGAATTAGCCTCAGAAACAGTGGGAAACCGTGCTTCTATACTAATTGCCAGGCGCTGAGACGAATGCCGCCAAGATCGAGCGTCTATGACTTACGGTTCAAGAATTAGCCTCAGAAACAGTGGTTTTGAACATGCTGCCAATAGCTCGCCTGGGAAACATCCAGAGAAGTCCAAGATAGTGTTTTTTTAGACTGGCTGCCACGAGCTGAAACGAATGCAGCCAAGAGCGAGCGTCTGTGACTTACGGTTCAAGAGTTATTCACAGAAACATGGTTCTGAACTTTGTTGCCAGCCGCGAAAGCGAAAGTAACCAAGATCGAGCGTCTAGGATTTACTTGTGAATAGCTCGCCTGGGAAACATCCAGAGAAGTCAAAGACAGTGCTTCTATACTAATTGCCAGGCGCTGAGACGAATGCCGCCAAGATCAAGCGTCTAAGACTTACGGTTCAAGAATTAGCCTCAGAAACAGTGGTTCAAAACATGCTGCCAATAGCTCGCCTGGGAAACATCCAGAGAAGTCCAAGATAGTGTTTTTTAGACTGGCTGCCACGAGCTGAAACGAATGCAGCCAAGAGCGAGCGTCTGTGACTTACGGTTCAAGAGTTATTCACAGAAACATGGTTCGGAACTTTGCTGCCAGCCGCGAAAGCGAAAATAACCAAGATCGAGCGTCTAGGATTTACTTGTCAATAGCTCGCCTGGGAAACATCCAGAGAAGTCAAAGACAGTGCTTCTATACTAATTGCCAGGTGCTGAGACGAATGCCGCCAAGGTCGAGCGTCTATGACTTACGGTTCAAGAATTAGCCTCAGAAACAGTGGTTCTGAACATGCTGCCAATAGCTCGCCTGGGAAACATCCAGAGAAGTCCAAGATAGTGTTTTTTTAGACTGGCTGCCACGAGCTGAAACGCATGCAGCCAAGAGCGAGCGTCTGTGACTTACGGTTCAAAAGTTATTCACATATACATGGTTCTGAACTTTGCTGCCAGCCGCGAAAGCGAAAGCAACCAAGATCGAGCGTCTAGGATTTACTTGTGAATAGCTCGCCTGGAAAACATCCAGAGAAGTCAAAAACAGTGCAGCTATACTAATTGCCAGGCGCTGAGACGAATGCCGCCAAGATCAAGCGTCTAAGACTTACGGTTCAAGAATTAGCCTCAGAAACAGTGGGAAACAGTGCTTCTATACTAATTGCCAGGCGCTGAGACGAATGCCGCCAAGATCGAGCGTCTATGACTTACGGTTCAAGAATTAGCCTCAGAAACAGTGGTTCTGAACATGCTGCCAATAGCTCGCCTGGGAAACATCCAGAGAAGTCCAAGATAGTGTTTTTTTAGACTGGCTGCCACGAGCTGAAACGCATGCAGCCAAGAGCGAGCGTCTGTGACTTACGGTTCAAGAGTTATTCACAGAAACATGGTTCTGAACTTTGCTGCCAGCCGCGAAAGCGAAAGTAACCAAGATCGAGCGTCTAGGATTTACTTGTGAATAGCTCGCCTGGGAAACTTTCAGATAAGTCAAAGACAGTGCTTCTATACTAATTGCCAGGCGCTGAGACGAATGCCGCCAAGATCAAGCGTCTAAGACTTACGGTTCAAGAATTAGCCTCAGAAACAGTGGGAAACAGTGCTTCTATACTAATTGCCAGGCGCTGAGACGAATGCCGCCAAGATCGAGCGTCTATGACTTACGGTTCAAGAATTAGCCTCAGAAACAGTGGTTTTGAACATGCTGCCAATAGCTCGCCTGGGAAACAGCCAGAGAAGTCCAAGATAGTGTTTTTTTAGACTGGCTGCCACGAGCTGAAACGAATGCAGCCAAGAGCGAGCGTCTGTGACTTACGGTTCAAGAGTTATTCACAGAAACATGGTTCTGAACTTTGTTGCCAGCCGCGAAAGCGAAAGTAACCAAGATCGAGCGTCTAGGATTTACTTGTGAATAGCTCGCCTGGGAAACATCCAGAGAAGTCAAAGACAGTGCTTCTATACTAATTGCCAGGCGCTGAGACGAATGCCGCCAAGATCAAGCGTCTAAGACTTACGGTTCAAGAATTAGCCTCAGAAACAGTGGTTCAAAACATGCTGCCAATAGCTCGCCTGGGAAACATCCAGAGAAGTCCAAGATAGTGTTTTTTAGACTGGCTGCCACGAGCTGAAACGAATGCAGCCAAGAGCGAGCGTCTGTGACTTACGGTTCAAGAGTTATTCACAGAAACATGGTTCGGAACTTTGCTGCCAGCCGCGAAAGCGAAAATAACCAAGATCGAGCGTCTAGGATTTACTTGTCAATAGCTCGCCTGGGAAACATCCAGAGAAGTCAAAGACAGTGCTTCTATACTAATTGCCAGGTGCTGAGACGAATGCCGCCAAGGTCGAGCGTCTATGACTTACGGTTCAAGAATTAGCCTCAGAAACAGTGGTTCTGAACATGCTGCCAATAGCTCGCCTGGGAAACATCCAGAGAAGTCCAAGATAGTGTTTTTTTAGACTGGCTGCCACGAGCTGAAACGCATGCAGCCAAGAGCGAGCGTCTGTGACTTACGGTTCAAAAGTTATTCACATATACATGGTTCTGAACTTTGCTGCCAGCCGCGAAAGCGAAAGCAACCAAGATCGAGCGTCTAGGATTTACTTGTGAATAGCTCGCCTGGAAAACATCCAGAGAAGTCAAAAACAGTGCAGCTATACTAATTGCCAGGCGCTGAGACGAATGCCGCCAAGATCAAGCGTCTAAGACTTACGGTTCAAGAATTAGCCTCAGAAACAGTGGGAAACAGTGCTTCTATACTAATTGCCAGGCGCTGAGACGAATGCCGCCAAGATCGAGCGTCTATGACTTACGGTTCAAGAATTAGCCTCAGAAACAGTGGTTCTGAACATGCTGCCAATAGCTCGCCTGGGAAACATCCAGAGAAGTCCAAGATAGTGTTTTTTAGACTGGCTGCCACGAGCTGAAACGAATGCAGCCAAGAGCGAGCGTCTGTCACTTACGGTTCAAGAGTTATTCACAGAAACATGGTTCTGAACTTTGCTGCCAGCCGCGAAAGCAAAAATAACCAAGCTCTAACGTCTAGGATTTACTTGTCAATAGCTCGCCTGGGAAACATCCAGTGAAGTCAAAGACAGTGCTTCTATACTAATTGCCAGGCGCTGAGACGAATGCCGCCAAGATCGAGCGTCTATGACTTACGGTTCAAGAATTAGCCTCAGAAACAGTGGGAAACAGTGCTTCTATACTAATTTCCAGGTGCTGAGACGAATGCCGCCAAGATCGAGCGTCTATGACTTACGGTTCAAGAATTAGCCTCAGAAACAGTGGTTCTAAACATGCTGCCAATAGCTCGCCTGGGAAACATCCAGAGAAGTCCAAGATAGTGTTTTTTAGACTGACTGCCAAGAGCTGAAACTAATGCAGCCAAGAGCGAGCGTCTGTCACTTACGGTTCAAGAGTTATTCACAGAAACATGGTTCTGAACTTTGCTGCCAGCCGCGAAAGCGAAAATAACCAAGATCGAGCGTCTAGGATTTACTTGTCAATAGCTCGCCTGGGAAACATCCAGAGAAGTCAAAGATAGTGCTTCCATACTAATTGCCAGGCGCTGAGACGAATGCCGCCAAGATCAAGCGTCTAAGACTTACGGTTCAAGAATTAGCCTCAGAAACAGTGGGAAACAGTGCTTCTATACTAATTGCCAGGCGCTGAGACGAATGCCGCCAAGATCGAGCGTCTATGACTTACGGTTCAAGAATTAGCCTCAGAAACAGTGGTTCTGAACATGCTGCCAATAGCTCGCCTGGGAAACATCCAGAGAAGTCCAAGATAGTGTTTTTTTAGACTGGCTGCCACGAGCTGAAACGCATGCAGCCAAGAGCGAGCGTCTGTGACTTACGGTTCAAGAGTTATTCACAGAAACATGGTTCTGAACTTTGCTGCCAGCCGCGAAAGCGAAAGTAACCAAGATCGAGCGTCTAGGATTTACTTGTGAATAGCTCGCCTGGGAAACTTTCAGATAAGTCAAAGACAGTGCTTCTATACTAATTGCCAGGCGCTGAGACGAATGCCGCCAAGATCAAGCGTCTAAGACTTACGGTTCAAGAATTAGCCTCAGAAACAGTGGGAAACAGTGCTTCTATACTAATTGCCAGGCGCTGAGACGAATGCCGCCAAGATCGAGCGTCTATGACTTACGGTTCAAGAATTAGCCTCAGAAACAGTGGTTTTGAACATGCTGCCAATAGCTCGCCTGGGAAACATACAGAGAAGTCCAAGATAGTGTTTTTTTTAGACTGGCTGCCACGAGCTGAAACGAATGCAGCCAAGAGCGAGCGTCTGTGACTTACGGTTCAAGAGTTATTCACAGAAACATGGTTCTGAACTTTGCTGCCAGCCGCGAAAGCGAAAGTAACCAAGATCGAGCGTCTAGGATTTACTTGTCAATAGCTCGCCTGGGAAACATCCAGAGAAGTCAAAGACAGTGCTTCTATACTAATTGCCAGGCGCTGAGACGAATGCCGCCAAGATCGAGCGTCTATGACTTACGGTTCAAGAATTAGCCTCAGAAACAGTGGTTCTGAACATGCTGCCAATAGCTCGCCTGGGAAACATCCAGAGAAGTCCAAGATAGTGTTTTTTTTAAACTGGCTGCCACGAGCTGAAACGAATGCAGCCAAGAGCGAGCGTCTGTGACTTACGGTTCAAGAGTGATTCACAGAAACATGGTTCTGAACTTTGCTGCCAGCCGCGAAAGCGAAAATAACCAAGATCGAGCGTCTAGGATTTACTTGTCAATAGCTCGCCTGGGAAACATCCAGTGAAGTCAAAGACAGTGCTTCTATACTAATTGCCAGGCGCTGAGACGAATGCCGCCAAGATCGAGAGTCTATGACTTACGGTTCAAGAATTAGCCTCAGAAACAGTGGGAAACAGTGCTTCTATACTAATTTCCAGGTGCTGAGACGAATACCGCCAAGATCGAGCGTCTATGACTTACGGTTCAAGAATTAGCCTCAGAAACAGTGGTTCTAAACATGCTGCCAATAGCTCGCCTGGGAAACATCCAGAGAAGTCCAAGATAGTGTTTTTTAGACTGACTGCCACGAGCTGAAACGAATGCAGCCAAGAGCGAGCGTCTGTCACTTACGGTTCAAGAGTTATTCACAGAAACATGGTTCTGAACTTTGCTGCCAGCCGCGAAAGCGAAAATAACCAAGATCGAGCGTCTAGGATTTACTTGTCAATAGCTCGCCTGGGAAACATCCAGAGAAGTCAAAGATAGTGCTTCCATACTAATTGCCAGGCGCTGAGACGAATGCCGCCAAGATCAAGCGTCTAAGACTTACGGTTCAAGAATTAGCCTCAGAAACAGTGGGAAACAGTGCTTCTATACTAATTGCCAGGCGCTGAGACGAATGCCGCCAAGATCGAGCGTCTATGACTTACGGTTCAAGAATTAGCCTCAGAAACAGTGGTTCTGAACATGCTGCCAATAGCTCGCCTGGGAAACATCCAGAGAAGTCCAAGATAGTGTTTTTTTAGACTGGCTGCCACGAGCTGAAACGCATGCAGCCAAGAGCGAGCGTCTGTGACTTACGGTTCAAGAGTTATTCACAGAAACATGGTTCTGAACTTTGCTGCCAGCCGCGAAAGCGAAAGTAACCAAGATCGAGCGTCTAGGATTTACTTGTGAATAGCTCGCCTGGGAAACTTTCAGATAAGTCAAAGACAGTGCTTCTATACTAATTGCCAGGCGCTGAGACGAATGCCGCCAAGATCAAGCGTCTAAGACTTACGGTTCAAGAATTAGCCTCAGAAACAGTGGGAAACAGTGCTTCTATACTAATTGCCAGGCGCTGAGACGAATGCCGCCAAGATCGAGCGTCTATGACTTACGGTTCAAGAATTAGCCTCAGAAACAGTGGTTTTGAACATGCTGCCAATAGCTCGCCTGGGAAACATACAGAGAAGTCCAAGATAGTGTTTTTTTTAGACTGGCTGCCACGAGCTGAAACGAATGCAGCCAAGAGCGAGCGTCTGTGACTTACGGTTCAAGAGTTATTCACAGAAACATGGTTCTGAACTTTGCTGCCAGCCGCGAAAGCGAAAGTAACCAAGATCGAGCGTCTAGGATTTACTTGTCAATAGCTCGCCTGGGAAACATCCAGAGAAGTCAAAGACAGTGCTTCTATACTAATTGCCAGGCGCTGAGACGAATGCCGCCAAGATCGAGCGTCTATGACTTACGGTTCAAGAATTAGCCTCAGAAACAGTGGGAAACAGTGCTTCTATACTAATTTCCAGATGCTGAGACGAATACCGCCAAGATCGAGCGTCTATGACTTACGGTTCAAGAATTAGCCTCAGAAACAGTGGTTCTAAACATGCTGCCAATAGCTCGCCTGGGAAACATCCAGAGAAGTCCAAGATAGTGTTTTTTAGACTGACTGCCACGAGCTGAAACGAATGCAGCCAAGAGCGAGCGTCTGTCACTTACGGTTCAAGAGTTATTCACAGAAACATGGTTCTGAACTTTGCTGCCAGCCGCGAAAGCGAAAATAACCAAGATCGAGCGTCTAGGATTTACTTGTCAATAGCTCGCCTGGGAAACATCCAGAGAAGTCAAAGACAGTGCTTCTATACTAATTGCCAGGCGCTGAGACGAATGCCGCCAAGATCGAGCGTCTATGACTTACGGTTCAAGAATTAGCCTCAGAAACAGTGGGAAACAGTGCTTCTATACTAATTGCCAGGCGCTGAGACGAATGCCGCCAAGATCGAGCGTCTATGACTTACGGTTCAAGAATTAGCCTCAGAAACAGTGGTTCTGAACATGCTGCCAATAGCTCGCCTGGGAAACATCCAGAGAAGTCCAAGATAGTGTTTTTTTAGACTGGCTGCCACGAGCTGAAACGAATGCAGCCAAGAGCGAGCGTCTGTGACTTACGGTTCAAGAGTTATTCACAGAAACATGGTTCTAAACTTTGCTGCCAGCCGCGAAAGCGAAAGTAACCAAGATCGAGCGTCTAGGATTTACTTGTCAATAGCTCGCCTGGGAAACTTTCAGATAAGTCAAAGACAGTGCTTCTATGCTAATTGCCAGGCGCTGAGACGAATGCCGCCAAGATCAAGCGTCTAAGACTTACGGTTCAAGAATTAGCCTCAGAAACAGTGGGAAACAGTGCTTCTATACTAATTGCCAGGCGCTGAGACGAATGCCGCCAAGATCGAGCGTCTATGACTTACGGTTCAAGAATTAGCCTCAGAAACAGTGGTTTTGAACATGCTGCCAATAGCTCGCCTGGGAAACATCCAGAGAAGTCCAAGATAGTGTTTTTTTAGACTGGCTGCCACGAGCTGAAACGAATGCAGCCAAGAGCGAGCGTCTGTGACTTACGGTTCAAGAGTTATTCACAGAAACATGGTTCTGTACTTTGCTGCCAGCCGCGAAAGCGAAAGTAACCAAGATCGAGCGTCTAGGATTTACTTGTGAATAGCTCGCCTGGGAAACTTTCAGATAAGTCAAAGACAGTGCTTCCATGCTAATTGCCAGGCGCTGAGACGAATGCCGCCAAGATCGAGCGTCTATGACTTACGGTTCAAGAATTAGCCTCAGAAACAGTGGTTCTGAACATGCTGCCAATAGCTCGCCTGGGAAACATCCAGAGAAGTCCAAGATAGTGTTTTTTTTAAACTGGCTGCCACGAGCTGAAACGAATGCAGCCAAGAGCGAGCGTCTGTGACTTACGGTTCAAGAGTGATTCACAGAAACATGGTTCTGAACTTTGCTGCCAGCCGCGAAAGCGAAAATAACCAAGATCGAGCGTCTAGGATTTACTTGTCAATAGCTCGCCTGGGAAACATCCAGTGAAGTCAAAGACAGTGCTTCTATACTAATTGCCAGGCGCTGAGACGAATGCCGCCAAGATCGAGAGTCTATGACTTACGGTTCAAGAATTAGCCTCAGAAACAGTGGGAAACAGTGCTTCTATACTAATTTCCAGGTGCTGAGACGAATACCGCCAAGATCGAGCGTCTATGACTTACGGTTCAAGAATTAGCCTCAGAAACAGTGGTTCTAAACATGCTGCCAATAGCTCGCCTGGGAAACATCCAGAGAAGTCCAAGATAGTGTTTTTTAGACTGACTGCCACGAGCTGAAACGAATGCAGCCAAGAGCGAGCGTCTGTCACTTACGGTTCAAGAGTTATTCACAGAAACATGGTTCTGAACTTTGCTGCCAGCCGCGAAAGCGAAAATAACCAAGATCGAGCGTCTAGGATTTACTTGTCAATAGCTCGCCTGGGAAACATCCAGAGAAGTCAAAGATAGTGCTTCCATACTAATTGCCAGGCGCTGAGACGAATGCCGCCAAGATCAAGCGTCTAAGACTTACGGTTCAAGAATTAGCCTCAGAAACAGTGGGAAACAGTGCTTCTATACTAATTGCCAGGCGCTGAGACGAATGCCGCCAAGATCGAGCGTCTATGACTTACGGTTCAAGAATTAGCCTCAGAAACAGTGGTTCTGAACATGCTGCCAATAGCTCGCCTGGGAAACATCCAGAGAAGTCCAAGATAGTGTTTTTTTAGACTGGCTGCCACGAGCTGAAACGCATGCAGCCAAGAGCGAGCGTCTGTGACTTACGGTTCAAGAGTTATTCACAGAAACATGGTTCTGAACTTTGCTGCCAGCCGCGAAAGCGAAAGTAACCAAGATCGAGCGTCTAGGATTTACTTGTGAATAGCTCGCCTGGGAAACTTTCAGATAAGTCAAAGACAGTGCTTCTATACTAATTGCCAGGCGCTGAGACGAATGCCGCCAAGATCAAGCGTCTAAGACTTACGGTTCAAGAATTAGCCTCAGAAACAGTGGGAAACAGTGCTTCTATACTAATTGCCAGGCGCTGAGACGAATGCCGCCAAGATCGAGCGTCTATGACTTACGGTTCAAGAATTAGCCTCAGAAACAGTGGTTTTGAACATGCTGCCAATAGCTCGCCTGGGAAACATACAGAGAAGTCCAAGATAGTGTTTTTTTTAGACTGGCTGCCACGAGCTGAAACGAATGCAGCCAAGAGCGAGCGTCTGTGACTTACGGTTCAAGAGTTATTCACAGAAACATGGTTCTGAACTTTGCTGCCAGCCGCGAAAGCGAAAGTAACCAAGATCGAGCGTCTAGGATTTACTTGTCAATAGCTCGCCTGGGAAACATCCAGAGAAGTCAAAGACAGTGCTTCTATACTAATTGCCAGGCGCTGAGACGAATGCCGCCAAGATCGAGCGTCTATGACTTACGGTTCAAGAATTAGCCTCAGAAACAGTGGGAAACAGTGCTTCTATACTAATTTCCAGATGCTGAGACGAATACCGCCAAGATCGAGCGTCTATGACTTACGGTTCAAGAATTAGCCTCAGAAACAGTGGTTCTAAACATGCTGCCAATAGCTCGCCTGGGAAACATCCAGAGAAGTCCAAGATAGTGTTTTTTAGACTGACTGCCACGAGCTGAAACGAATGCAGCCAAGAGCGAGCGTCTGTCACTTACGGTTCAAGAGTTATTCACAGAAACATGGTTCTGAACTTTGCTGCCAGCCGCGAAAGCGAAAATAACCAAGATCGAGCGTCTAGGATTTACTTGTCAATAGCTCGCCTGGGAAACATCCAGAGAAGTCAAAGACAGTGCTTCTATACTAATTGCCAGGCGCTGAGACGAATGCCGCCAAGATCGAGCGTCTATGACTTACGGTTCAAGAATTAGCCTCAGAAACAGTGGGAAACAGTGCTTCTATACTAATTGCCAGGCGCTGAGACGAATGCCGCCAAGATCGAGCGTCTATGACTTACGGTTCAAGAATTAGCCTCAGAAACAGTGGTTCTGAACATGCTGCCAATAGCTCGCCTGGGAAACATCCAGAGAAGTCCAAGATAGTGTTTTTTTAGACTGGCTGCCACGAGCTGAAACGAATGCAGCCAAGAGCGAGCGTCTGTGACTTACGGTTCAAGAGTTATTCACAGAAACATGGTTCTAAACTTTGCTGCCAGCCGCGAAAGCGAAAGTAACCAAGATCGAGCGTCTAGGATTTACTTGTCAATAGCTCGCCTGGGAAACTTTCAGATAAGTCAAAGACAGTGCTTCTATGCTAATTGCCAGGCGCTGAGACGAATGCCGCCAAGATCAAGCGTCTAAGACTTACGGTTCAAGAATTAGCCTCAGAAACAGTGGGAAACAGTGCTTCTATACTAATTGCCAGGCGCTGAGACGAATGCCGCCAAGATCGAGCGTCTATGACTTACGGTTCAAGAATTAGCCTCAGAAACAGTGGTTTTGAACATGCTGCCAATAGCTCGCCTGGGAAACATCCAGAGAAGTCCAAGATAGTGTTTTTTTAGACTGGCTGCCACGAGCTGAAACGAATGCAGCCAAGAGCGAGCGTCTGTGACTTACGGTTCAAGAGTTATTCACAGAAACATGGTTCTGTACTTTGCTGCCAGCCGCGAAAGCGAAAGTAACCAAGATCGAGCGTCTAGGATTTACTTGTGAATAGCTCGCCTGGGAAACTTTCAGATAAGTCAAAGACAGTGCTTCCATGCTAATTGCCAGGCGCTGAGACGAATGCCGCCAAGATCAAGCGTCTAAGACTTACGGTTCAAGAATTAGCCTCAGAAACAGTGGGAAACAGTGCTTCTATACTAATTGCCAGGCGCTGAGACGAATGCCGCCAAGATCGAGCTTCTATGACTTACGGTTCAAGAATTAGCCTCAGAAACAGTGGTTTTGAACCGGCTGCCAATAGCTCGCCTGGGAAACATCCAGAGAAGTCCAAGATAGTGTTTTTTTAGACTGGCTGCCACGAGCTGAAACGAATGCAGCCAAGAGCGAGCGTCTGTGACTTACGGTTCAAGAGTTATTCACAGAAACATGGTTCTGAACTTTGCTGCCAGCCGCGAAAGCGAAAGTAACCAAGATCGAGCGTCTAGGATTTACTTGTCAATAGGTCGCATGGGAAACATCCAGAGAAGTCAAAGACAGTGCTTCTATACTAATTGCCAGGCGCTGAGACGAATGCCGCCAAGATCGAGCGTCTATGACTTACGGTTCAAGAATTAGCCTCAGAAACAGTGGGAAACAGTGCTTCTATACTAATTGCCAGGCGCTGAGACGAATGCCGCCAAGATCGAGCGTCTATGACTTACGGTTCAAGAATTAGCCTCAGAAACAGTGGTTCTGAACATGCTGCCAATAGCTCGCCTGGGAAACATCCAGAGAAGTCCAAGATAGTGTTTTTTTAGACTGGCTGCCACGAGCTGAAACGAATGCAGCCAAGAGCGAGCGTCTGTGACTTACGGTTCAAGAGTTATTCACAGAAACATGGTTCTGTACTTTGCTGCCAGCCGCGAAAGCGAAAGTAACCAAGATCGAGCGTCTAGGATTTACTTGTGAATAGCTCGCCTGGGAAACTTTCAGATAAGTCAAAGACAGTGCTTCTATGCTAATTGCAAGGCGCTGAGACGAATGCCGCCAAGATCAAGCGTCTAAGACTTACGGTTCAAGAATTAGCCTCAGAAACAGTGGGAAACAGTGCTTCTATACTAATTGCCAGGCGCTGAGACGAATGCCGCCAAGATCGAGCGTCTATGACTTACGGTTCAAGAATTAGCCTCAGAAACAGTGGTTTTGAACCGGCTGCCAATAGCTCGCCTGGGAAACATCCAGAGAAGTCCAAGATAGTGTTTTTTTAGACTGGCTGCCACGAGCTGAAACGAATGCAGCCAAGAGCGAGCGTCTGTGACTTACGGTTCAAGAGTTATTCACAGAAACATGGTTCTGAACTTTGCTGCCAGCCGCGAAAGCGAAAGTAACCAAGATCGAGCGTCTAGGATTTACTTGTCAATAGCTCGCATGGGAAACATCCAGAGAAGTCAAAGACAGTGCTTCTATACTAATTGCCAGGCGCTGAGACGAATGCCGCCAAGATCGAGCGTCTATGACTTACGGTTCAAGAATTAGCCTCAGAAACAGTGGGAAACAGTGCTTCTATACTAATTGCCAGGCGCTGAGACGAATGCCGCCAAGATCGAGCGTCTATGACTTACGGTTCAAGAATTAGCCTCAGAAACAGTGGTTCTGAACATGCTGCCAATAGCTCGCCTGGGAAACATCCAGAGAAGTCCAAGATAGTGTTTTTTTAGACTGGCTGCCACGAGCTGAAACGAATGCAGCCAAGAGCGAGCGTCTGTGACTTACGGTTCAAGAGTTATTCACAGAAACATGGTTCTGAACTTTGCTGCCAGCCGCGAAAGCGAAAGTAACCAAGATCGAGCGTCTAGGATTTACTTGTCAATAGCTCGCATGGGAAACATCCAGAGAAGTCAAAGACAGTGCTTCTATACTAATTGCCAGGCGCTGAGACGAATGCCGCCAAGATCGAGCGTCTATGACTTACGGTTCAAGAATTAGCCTCAGAAACAGTGGGAAACAGTGCTTCTATACTAATTGCCAGGCGCTGAGACGAATGCCGCCAAGATCGAGCGTCTATGACTTACGGTTCAAGAATTAGCCTCAGAAACAGTGGTTCTGAACATGCTGCCAATAGCTCGCCTGGGAAACATCCAGAGAAGTCCAAGATAGTGTTTTTTTAGACTGGCTGCCACGAGCTGAAACGAATGCAGCCAAGAGCGAGCGTCTGTGACTTACGGTTCAAGAGTTATTCACAGAAACATGGTTCTGAACTTTGCTGCCAGCCGCGAAAGCGAAAGTAACCAAGATCGAGCGTCTAGGATTTACTTGTGAATAGCTCGCCTGGGAAACTTTCAGATAAGTCAAAGACAGTGCTTCTATACTAATTGCCAGGCGCTGAGACGAATGCCGCCAAGATCAAGCGTCTAAGACTTACGGTTCAAGAATTAGCCTCAGAAACAGTGGGAAACAGTGCTTCTATACTAATTGCCAGGCGCTGAGACGAATGCCGCCAAGATCGAGCGTCTATGACTTACGGTTCAAGAATTAGCCTCAGAAACAGTGGTTTTGAACATGCTGCCAATAGCTCGCCTGGGAAACATCCAGAGAAGTCCAAGATAGTGTTTTTTTAGACTGGCTGCCACGAGCTGAAACGAATGCAGCCAAGAGCGAGCGTCTGTGACTTACGGTTCAAAAGTTATTCACATAAACATGGTTCTGAACTTTGCTGCCAGCCGCGAAAGCCAAAGCAACCAAGATCGAGCGTCTAGGATTTACTTGTGAATAGCTCGCCTGGAAAACATCCAGAGAAGTCAAAGACAGTGCAGCTATACTAATTGCCAGGCGCTGAGACGAATGCCGCCAAGATCAAGCGTCTAAGACTTACGGTTCAAGAATTAGCCTCAGAAACAGTGGGAAACAGTGCTTCTATACTAATTGCCATGCGCTGAGACGAATGCCGCCAAGATCGAGCGTCTATGACTTACGGTTCAAGAATTAGCCTCAGAAACAGTTGTTCTGAACATGCTGCCAATAGCTCGCCTGGGAAACATCCAGAGAAGTCCAAGATAGTGTTTTTTAGACTGGCTGCCACGAGCTGAAACGAATGCAGCCAAGAGCGAGCGTCTGTCACTTACGGTTCAAGAGTTATTCACAGAAACATGGTTCTGAACTTTGCTGCCAGCCGCGAAAGCGAAAGTAACCAAGATCGAGCGTCTAGGATTTACTTGTCAATAGCTCGCCTGGGAAACATCCAGAGAAGTCAAAGACAGTGCTTCTATACTAATTGCCAGGCGCTGAGACGAATGCCGCCAAGATCGAGCGTCTATGACTTACGGTTCAAGAATTAGCCTCAGAAACAGTGGGAAACAGTGCTTCTATACTAATTGCCAGGCGCTGAGACGAATGCCGCCAAGATCGAGCGTCTATGACTTACGGTTCAAGAATAAGCCTCAGAACCAGTGGTTCTGAACATGCTGCCAATAGATCGCCTGGGAAACATCCAGAGAAGTCCAAGATAGTGTTTTTTAGACTGGCTGCCACGAGCTGAAACGAATGCAGCCAAGAGCGAGCGTCTGTGACTTACGGTTCAAGAGTTATTCACAGAAACATGGTTCTGAACATGCTGCCAGCCGCGAAAGCGAAAGTAACAAAGATCGAGCGTCTAGGATTTACTTGTCAATAGCTCGCCTGGGAAACTTTCAGATAAGTCAAAGACAGTGCTTCTATACTAATTGCCAGGCGCTGAGACGAATGCCGCCAAGATCGAGCGTCTATGACTTACGGTTCAAGAATTAGCCTCAGAAACAGTGGTTCAAAACATGCTGCCAATAGCTCGCCTGGGAAACATCCAGAGAAGTCCAAGATAGTGTTTTTTAGACTGGCTGCCACGAGCTGAAACGAATACAGCCAAGAGCGAGCGTCTGTGACTTACGGTTCAAGAGTTATTCACAGAAACATGGTTCGGAACTTTGCTGCCAGCCGCGAAAGCGAAAATAACCAAGATCGAGCGTCTAGGATTTACTTGTCAATAGCTCGCCTGGGAAACATCCAGAGAAGTCAAAGACAGTGCTTCTATACTAATTGCCAGGTGCTGAGACGAATGCCGCCAAGGTCGAGCGTCTATGACTTACGGTTCAAGAATTAGCCTCAGAAATAGTGGTTCTGAACATGCTGCCAATAGCTCGCCTGGGAAACATCCAGAGAAGTCCAAGATAGTGTTTTTTTTAGACTGGCTGCCACGAGCTGAAACGAATGCAGCCAAGAGCGAGCGTCTGTGACTTACGGTTCAAAAGTTATTCACATAAACATGGTTCTGAACTTTGCTGCCAGCCGCGAAAGCGAAAGCAACCAAGATCGAGCGTCTAGGATTTACTTGTGAATAGCTCGCCTGGAAAACATCCAGAGAAGTCAAAGACAGTGCAGCTATACTAATTGCCAGGCGCTGAGACGAATGCCGCCAAGATCAAGCGTCTAAGACTTACGGTTCAAGAATTAGCCTCAGAAACAGTGGGAAACAGTGCTTCTATACTAATTGCCAGGCGCTGAGACGAATGCCGCCAAGATCGAGCGTCTATGACTTACGGTTCAAGAATTAGCCTCAGAAACAGTGGTTCTGAACATGCTGCCAATAGCTCGCCTGGGAAACATCCAGAGAAGTCCAAGATAGTGTTTTTTAGACTGGCTGCCACGAGCTGAAACGAATGCAGCCAAGAGCGAGCGTCTGTCACTTACGGTTCAAGAGTTATTCACAGAAACATGGTTCTGAACTTTGCTGCCAGCCGCGAAAGCGAAAATAACCAAGATCGAGCGTCTAGGATTTACTTGTCAATAGCTCGCCTGGGAAACATCCAGAGAAGTCAAAGATAGTGCTTCCATACTAATTGCCAGGCGCTGAGACGAATGCCGCCAAGATCAAGCGTCTAAGACTTACGGTTCAAGAATTAGCCTCAGAAACAGTGGGAAACAGTGCTTCTATACTAATTGCCAGGCGCTGAGACGAATGCCGCCAAGATCGAGCGTCTATGACTTACGGTTCAAGAATTAGCCTCAGAAACAGTGGTTCTGAACATGCTGCCAATAGCTCGCCTGGGAAACATCCAGAGAAGTCCAAGATAGTGTTTTTTTAGACTGGCTGCCACGAGCTGAAACGAATGCAGCCAAGAGCGAGCGTCTGTGACTTACGGTTCAAGAGTTATTCACAGAAACATGGTTCGGAACTTTGCTGCCAGCCGCGAAAGCGAAAATAACCAAGATCGAGCGTCTAGGATTTACTTGTCAATAGCTCGCCTGGGAAACATCCAGAGAAGTCAAAGACAGTGCTTCTATACTAATTGCCAGGTGCTGAGACGAATGCCGCCAAGGTCGAGCGTCTATGACTTACGGTTCAAGAATTAGCCTCAGAAACAGTGGTTCTGAACATGCTGCCAATAGCTCGCCTGGGAAACATCCAGAGAAGTCCAAGATAGTGTTTTTTTTAGACTGGCTGCCACGAGCTGAAACGAATGCAGCCAAGAGCGAGCGTCTGTGACTTACAGTTCAAAAGTTATTCACATAAACATGGTTCTGAACTTTGCTGCCAGCCGCGAAAGCGAAAGCAACCAAGATCGAGCGTCTAGGATTTACTTGTGAATAGCTCGCCTGGAAAACATCCAGAGAAGTCAAAGACAGTGCAGCTATACTAATTGCCAGGCGCTGAGACGAATGCCGCCAAGATCAAGCGTCTAAGACTTACGGTTCAAGAATTAGCCTCAGAAACAGTGGGAAACAGTGCTTCTATACTAATTGCCAGGCGCTGAGACGAATGCCGCCAAGATCGAGCGTCTATGACTTACGGTTCAAGAATTAGCCTCAGAAACAGTGGTTCTGAACATGCTGCCAATAGCTCGCCTGGGAAACATCCAGAGAAGTCCAAGATAGTGTTTTTTAGACTGGCTGCCACGAGCTGAAACGAATGCAGCCAAGAGCGAGCGTCTGTCACTTACGGTTCAAGAGTTATTCACAGAAACATGGTTCTGAACTTTGCTGCCAGCCGCGAAAGCGAAAGTAACCAAGATCGAGCGTCTAGGATTTACTTGTGAATAGCTCGCCTGAGAAACTTTCAGATAAGTCAAAGACAGTGCTTCTATACTAATTGCCAGGCGCTGAGACGAATGACGCCAAGATCAAGCGTCTAAGACTTACGGTTCAAGAATTAGCCTCAGAAACAGTGGGAAACAGTGCTTCTATACTAATTGCCAGGCGCTGAGACGAATGCCGCCAAGATCGAGCGTCTATGACTTACAGTTCAAGAATTAGCCTCAGAAACAGTGGTTTTGAACATGCTGCCAATAGCTCGCCTGGGAAACATACAGAGAAGTCCAAGATAGTGTTTTTTTTAGACTGGCTGCCACGAGCTGAAACGAATGCAGCCAAGAGCGAGCGTCTGTGACTTACGGTTCAAGAGTTATTCACAGAAACATGGTTCTGAACTTTGCTGCCAGCCGCGAAAGCGAAAGTAACCAAGATCGAGCGTCTAGGATTTACTTGTCAATACCTCGCCTGGGAAACATCCAGAGAAGTCAAAGACAGTGCTTCTATACTAATTGCCAGGCGCTGAGACGAATGCCGCCAAGATCGAGCGTCTATGACTTACGGTTCAAGAATTAGCCTCAGAAACAGTGGGAAACAGTGCTTCTATACTAATTGCCAGGCGCTGAGACGAATGCCGCCAAGATCGAGCGTCTATGACTTACGGTTCAAGAATTAGCCTCAGAACCAGTGGTTCTGAACATGCTGCCAATAGATCGCCTGGGAAACATCCAGAGAAGTCCAAGATAGTGTTTTTTAGACTGGCTGCCACGAGCTGAAACGAATGCAGCCAAGAGCGAGCGTCTGTGACTTACGGTTCAAGAGTTATTCACAGAAACATGGTTCTGAACTTTGCTGCCAGCCGCGAAAGCGAAAGTAACCAAGATCGAGCGTCTAGGATTTACTTGTCAATAGCTCGCCTGGGAAACATCCAGAGAAGTCAAAGACAGTGCTTCTATACTAATTGCCAGGCGCTGAGACGAATGCCGCCAAGATCGAGCGTCTATGACTTACGGTTCAAGAATTAGCCTCAGAAACAGTGGGAAACAGTGCTTCTATACTAATTGCCAGGCGCTGAGACGAATGCCGCCAAGATCGAGCGTCTATGACTTACGGTTCAAGAATTAGCCTCAGAAACAGTGGTTTTGAACATGCTGCCAATAGCTCGCCTGGGAAACATCCAGAGAAGTCCAAGATAGTGTTTTTTTAGACTGGCTGCCACGAGCTGAAACGAATGCAGCCAAGAGCGAGCGTCTGTGACTTACGGTTCAAGAGTTATTCACAGAAACATGGTTCTGAACTTTGCTGCCAGCCGCGAAAGCGAAAGTAACCAAGATCGAGCGTCTAGGATTTACTTGTGAATAGCTCGCCTGGGAAACATCCAGAGAAGTCAAAGACAGTGCTTCTATACTAATTGCCAGGCGCTGAGACGAATGCCGCCAAGATCAAGCGTCTAAGACTTACGGTTCAAGAATTAGCCTCAGAAACAGTGGTTCTGAACATGCTGCCAATAGCTGGCCTGGGAAACATCCAGAGAAGTCCAAGATAGTGTTTTTTTTAGACTGGCTGCCACGAGCTGAAACGAATCCAGCCAAGAGCGAGCGTCTGTGACTTACGGTTCAAAAGTTATTCACATAAACATGGTTCTGAACTTTGCTGCCAGCCGCGAAAGCGAAAGCAACCAAGGTCGAGCGTCTAGGATTTACTTGTGAATAGCTCGCCTGGAAAACATCCAGAGAAGTCAAAGACAGTGCAGCTATACTAATTGCCAGGCGCTGAGACGAATGCCGCAAGGATCAAGCGTCTAAGACTTACGGTTCAAGAATTAGCCTCAGAAACAGTGGGAAACAGTGCTTCTATACTAATTGCCAGGCGCTGAGACGAATGCCGCCAAGATCGAGCGTCTATGACTTACGGTTCAAGAATTAGCCTCAGAAACAGTGGTTCTGAACATGCTGCCAATAGCTCGCCTGGGAAACATCCAGAGAAGTCCAAGATAGTGTTTTTTAGACTGGCTGCCACGAGCTGAAACGAATGCAGCCAAGAGCGAGCGTCTGTGACTTACGGTTCAAGAGTTATTCACAGAAACATGGTTCTGAACTTTGATGCCAGCCGCGAAAGCGAAAGTAACCAAGATCGAGCGTCTACGATTTACTTGTCAATAGCTCGCCTGGGAAACATCCAGAGAAGTCAAAGACAGTGCTTCTATACTAATTGCCAGGCGCTGAGACGAATGCCGCCAAGATCAAGCGTCTAAGACTTACGGTTCAAGAATTAGCCTCAGAAACAGTGGTTCTGAACATGCTGCCAATAGCTCGCCTGGGAAACATCCAGAGAAGTCCAAGATAGTGTTTTTTTTAGACTGGCTGCCACGAGCTGAAACGAATGCAGCCAAGAGCGAGCGTCTGTGACTTACGGTTCAAGAGTTATTCACAGAAACATGGTTCTGAACTTTGCTGCCAGCCGCGAAAGCGAAAGTAACCAAGATCGAGCGTCTAGGATTTACTTGTCAATAGCTCGCCTGGGAAACATCCAGAGAAGTCAAAGACAGTGCTTCTATACTAATTGCCAGGCGCTGAGACGAATGCCGCCAAGATCGAGCGTCTATGACTTACGGTTCAAGAATTAGCCTCAGAAACAGTGGGAAACAGTGCTTCTATACTAATTGCCAGGCGCTGAGACGAATGCCGCCAAGATCGAGCGTCTATGACTTACGGTTCAAGAATTAGCCTCAGAACCAGTGGTTCTGAACATGCTGCCAATAGATCGCCTGGGAAACATCCAGAGAAGTCCAAGATAGTGTTTTTTAGACTGGCTGCCACGAGCTGAAACGAATGCAGCCAAGAGCGAGCGTCTGTGACTTACGGTTCAAGAGTTATTCACAGAAACATGGTTCTGAACTTTGCTGCCAGCCGCGAAAGCGAAAGTAACCAAGATCGAGCGTCTAGGATTTACTTGTCAATAGCTCGCCTGGGAAACTTTCAGATAAGTCAAAGACAGTGCTTCTATAATAATTGCCAGGCGCTGAGACGAATGCCGCCAAGATCAAGCGTCTAAGACTTACGGTTCAAGAATTAGCCTCAGAAACAGTGGGAAACAGTGCTTCTATACTAATTGCCAGGCGCTGAGACGAATGCCGCCAAGATCGAGCGTCTATGACTTACGGTTCAAGAATTAGCCTCAGAAACAGTGGTTTTGAACATGCTGCCAATAGCTCGCCTGGGAAACATCCAGAGAAGTCCAAGATAGTGTTTTTTTAGACTGGCTGCCACGAGCTGAAACGAATGCAGCCAAGAGCGAGCGTCTGTGACTTACGGTTCAAGAGTTATTCACAGAAACATGGTTCTGAACTTTGCTGCCAGCCGCGAAAGCGAAAGTAACCAAGATCGAGCGTCTAGGATTTACTTGTGAATAGCTCGCCTGGGAAACATCCAGAGAAGTCAAAGACAGTGCTTCTATACTAATTGCCAGGCGCTGAGACGAATGCCGCCAAGATCAAGCGTCTAAGACTTACGGTTCAAGAATTAGCCTCAGAAACAGTGGTTCTGAACATGCTGCCAATAGCTCGCCTGGGAAACATCCAGAGAAGTCCAAGATAGTGTTTTTTTTAGACTGGCTGCCACGAGCTGAAACGAATCCAGCCAAGAGCGAGCGTCTGTGACTTACGGTTCAAAAGTTATTCACATAAACATGGTTCTGAACTTTGCTGCCAGCCGCGAAAGCGAAAGCAACCAAGGTCGAGCGTCTAGGATTTACTTGTGAATAGCTCGCCTGGAAAACATCCAGAGAAGTCAAAGACAGTGCAGCTATACTAATTGCCAGGCGCTGAGACGAATGCCGCAAGGATCAAGCGTCTAAGACTTACGGTTCAAGAATTAGCCTCAGAAACAGTGGGAAACAGTGCTTCTATACTAATTGCCAGGCGCTGAGACGAATGCCGCCAAGATCGAGCGTCTATGACTTACGGTTCAAGAATTAGCCTCAGAAACAGGGGTTCTGAACATGCTGCCAATAGCTCGCCTGGGAAACATCCAGAGAAGTCCAAGATAGTGTTTTTTAGACTGGCTGCCACGAGCTGAAACGAATGCAGCCAAGAGCGAGCGTCTGTGACTTACGGTTCAAGAGTTATTCACAGAAACATGGTTCTGAACTTTGATGCCAGCCGCGAAAGCGAAAGTAACCAAGATCGAGCGTCTAGGATTTACTTGTCAATAGCTCGCCTGGGAAACATCCAGAGAAGTCAAAGACAGTGCTTCTATACTAATTGCCAGGCGCTGAGACGAATGCCGCCAAGATCAAGCGTCTAAGACTTACGGTTCAAGAATTAGCCTCAGAAACAGTGGTTCTGAACATGCTGCTAATAGCTCGTCTGGGAAACATCCAGAGAAGTCCAATATAGTGTTTTTTAGACTGGCTGCCACGAGCTGAAACGAATGCAACCAAGAGCGAGCGTCTGTGACTTACGATTCAAGAGTTATTCATAGAAACATGGTTCTGAACTTTGCTGCCAGCCGCGAAAGCGAAAGCAACCAAGATCGAGCGTCTAGGATTTACTTGTGAATAGCTCGCCTGGAAAACATCCAGAGAAGTCAAAGACAGTGCAGCTATACTAATTGCCAGGCGCTGAGACGAATGCCGCCCAGATCAAGCGTCTACGACTTACGGTTCAAGAATTAGCCTCAGAAACAGTGGGAAACAGTGCTTCTATACTAATTGCCAGGCGCTGAGACGAATGCCGCCAAGATCGAGCGTCTATGACTTACGGTTCAAGAATTAGCCTCAGAAACAGTGGTTCTGAACATGCTGCCAATAGCTCGCCTGGGAAACATCCAGAGAAGTCCAAGATAGTGTTTTTTAGACTGGCTGCCACGAGCTGAAACGAATGCAGCCAAGAGCGAGCGTCTGTCACTTACGGTTCAAGAGTTATTCACAGAAACATGGTTCTGAACTTTGCTGCCAGCCGCGAAAGCAAAAATAACCAAGATCGAGCGTCTAGGATTTACTTGTCAATAGCTCGCCTGGGAAACATCCAGTGAAGTCAAAGACAGTGCTTCTATACTAATTGCCAGGCGCTGAGACGAATGCCGCCAAGATCGAGCGTCTATGACTTACGGTTCAAGAATTAGCCTCAGAAACAGTGGTTCTAAACATGCTGCCAATAGCTCGCCTGGGAAACATCCAGAGAAGTCCAAGATAGTGTTTTTTAGACTGACTGCCACGAGCTGAAACGAATGCAGCCAAGAGCGAGCGTCTGTCACTTACGGTTCAAGAGTTATTCACAGAAACATGGTTCTGAACTTTGCTGCCAGCCGCGAAAGCGAAAGTAACCAAGATCGAGCGTCTAGGATTTACTTGTCAATAGCTCGCCTGGGAAACTTTCAGATAAGTCAAAGACAGTGCTTCTATAATAATTGCCAGGCGCTGAGACGAATGCCGCCAAGATCAAGCGTCTAAGACTTACGGTTCAAGAATTAGCCTCAGAAACAGTGGGAAACAGTGCTTCTATACTAATTGCCAGGCGCTGAGACGAATGCCGCCAAGATCGAGCGTCTATGACTTACGGTTCAAGAATTAGCCTCAGAAACAGTGGTTTTGAACATGCTGCCAATAGCTCGCCTGGGAAACATCCAGAGAAGTCCAAGATAGTGTTTTTTTAGACTGGCTGCCACGAGCTGAAACGAATGCAGCCAAGAGCGAGCGTCTGTGACTTACGGTTCAAGAGTTATTCACAGAAACATGGTTCTGAACTTTGCTGCCAGCCGCGAAAGCGAAAGTAACCAAGATCGAGCGTCTAGGATTTACTTGTGAATAGCTCGCCTGGGAAACATCCAGAGAAGTCAAAGACAGTGCTTCTATACTAATTGCCAGGCGCTGAGACGAATGCCGCCAAGATCAAGCGTCTAAGACTTACGGTTCAAGAATTAGCCTCAGAAACAGTGGTTCTGAACATGCTGCCAATAGCTCGCCTGGGAAACATCCAGAGAAGTCCAAGATAGTGTTTTTTTTAGACTGGCTGCCACGAGCTGAAACGAATCCAGCCAAGAGCGAGCGTCTGTGACTTACGGTTCAAAAGTTATTCACATAAACATGGTTCTGAACTTTGCTGCCAGCCGCGAAAGCGAAAGCAACCAAGGTCGAGCGTCTAGGATTTACTTGTGAATAGCTCGCCTGGAAAACATCCAGAGAAGTCAAAGACAGTGCAGCTATACTAATTGCCAGGCGCTGAGACGAATGCCGCAAGGATCAAGCGTCTAAGACTTACGGTTCAAGAATTAGCCTCAGAAACAGTGGGAAACAGTGCTTCTATACTAATTGCCAGGCGCTGAGACGAATGCCGCCAAGATCGAGCGTCTATGACTTACGGTTCAAGAATTAGCCTCAGAAACAGTGGTTCTGAACATGCTGCCAATAGCTCGCCTGGGAAACATCCAGAGAAGTCCAAGATAGTGTTTTTTAGACTGGCTGCCACGAGCTGAAACGAATGCAGCCAAGAGCGAGCGTCTGTGACTTACGGTTCAAGAGTTATTCACAGAAACATGGTTCTGAACTTTGATGCCAGCCGCGAAAGCGAAAGTAACCAAGATCGAGCGTCTAGGATTTACTTGTCAATAGCTCGCCTGGGAAACATCCAGAGAAGCCAAAGACAGTGCTTCTATACTAATTGCCAGGCGCTGAGACGAATGCCGCCAAGATCAAGCGTCTAAGACTTACGGTTCAAGAATTAGCCTCAGAAACAGTGGTTCTGAACATGCTGCTAATAGCTCGTCTGGGAAACATCCAGAGAAGTCCAATATAGTGTTTTTTAGACTGGCTGCCACGAGCTGAAACGAATGCAACCAAGAGCGAGCGTCTGTGACTTACGATTCAAGAGTTATTCATAGAAACATGGTTCTGAACTTTGCTGCCAGCCGCGAAAGCGAAAGCAACCAAGATCGAGCGTCTAGGATTTACTTGTGAATAGCTCGCCTGGAAAACATCCAGAGAAGTCAAAGACAGTGCAGCTATACTAATTGCCAGGCGCTGAGACGAATGCCGCCAAGATCAAGCGTCTACGACTTACGGTTCAAGAATTAGCCTCAGAAACAGTGGGAAACAGTGCTTCTATACTAATTGCCAGGCGCTGAGACGAATGCCGCCAAGATCGAGCGTCTATGACTTACGGTTCAAGAATTAGCCTCAGAAACAGTGGTTCTGAACATGCTGCCAATAGCTCGCCTGGGAAACATCCAGAGAAGTCCAAGATAGTGTTTTTTAGACTGGCTGCCACGAGCTGAAACGAATGCAG
The DNA here is from genome assembly GCF_050947455.1 of Rhinoderma darwinii. NCBI lineage: Eukaryota > Metazoa > Chordata > Amphibia > Anura > Rhinodermatidae > Rhinoderma > Rhinoderma darwinii. Next base: position 123,687 of record NW_027464222.1, read on the forward strand.
CCAAGAGCGAGCGTCTGTCACTTACGGTTCAAGAGTTATTCACAGAAACATGGTTCTGAACTTTGCTGCCAGCCGCGAAAGCAAAAATAACCAAGATCGAGCGTCTAGGATTTACTTGTCAATAGCTCGCCTGGGAAACATCCAGTGAAGTCAAAGACAGTGCTTCTATACTAATTGCCAGGCGCTGAGACGAATGCCGCCAAGATCGAGCGTCTATGACTTACGGTTCAAGAATTAGCCTCAGAAACAGTGGTTCTAAACATGCTGCCAATAGCTCGCCTGGGAAACATCCAGAGAAGTCCAAGATAGTGTTTTTTAGACTGACTGCCACGAGCTGAAACGAATGCAGCCAAGAGCGAGCGTCTGTCACTTACGGTTCAAGAGTTATTCACAGAAACATGGTTCTGAACTTTGCTGCCAGCCGCGAAAGCGAAAATAACCAAGATCGAGCGTCTAGGATTTACTTGTCAATAGCTCGCCTGGGAAGCATCCAGAGAAGTCAAAGATAGTGCTTCCATACTAATTGCCAGGCGCTGAGACGAATGCCGCCAAGATCAAGCGTCTAAGACTTACGGTTCAAGAATTAGCCTCAGAAACAGTGGGAAACAGTGCTTCTATACTAATTGCCAGGCGCTGAGACGAATGCCGCCAAGATCGAGCGTCTATGACTTACGGTTCAAGAATTAGCCTCAGAAACAGTGGTTCTGAACATGCTGCCAATAGCTCGCCTGGGAAACATCCAGAGAAGTCCAAGATAGTGTTTTTTTAGACTGGCTGCCACGAGCTGAAACGCATGCAGCCAAGAGCGAGCGTCTGTGACTTACGGTTCAAGAATTATTCACAGAAACATGGTTCTGAACTTTGCTGCCAGCCGCGAAAGCGAAAGTAACCAAGATCGAGCGTCTAGGATTTACTTGTGAATAGCTCGCCTGGGAAACTTTCAGATAAGTCAAAGACAGTGCTTCTATACTAATTGCCAGGCGCTGAGACGAATGCCGCCAAGATCAAGCGTCTAAGACTTACGGTTCAAGAATTAGCCTCAGAAACAGTGGGAAACAGTGCTTCTATACTAATTGCCAGGCGCTGAGACGAATGCCGCCAAGATCGAGCGTCTATGACTTACGGTTCAAGAATTAGCCTCAGAAACAGTGGTTTTGAACATGCTGCCAATAGCTCGCCTGGGAAACATACAGAGAAGTCCAAGATAGTGTTTTTTTTAGACTGGCTGCCACGAGCTGAAACGCATGCAGCCAAGAGCGAGCGTCTGTGACTTACGGTTCAAGAGTTATTCACAGAAACATGGTTCTGAACTTTGCTGCCAGCCGCGAAAGCGAAAGTAACCAAGATCGAGCGTCTAGGATTTACTTGTGAATAGCTCGCCTGGGAAACATCCAGAGAAGTCAAAGACAGTGCTTCTATACTAATTGCCAGGCGCTGAGACGAATGCCGCCAAGATCAAGCGTCTAAGACTTACGGTTCAAGAATTAGCCTCAGAAACAGTGGTTCTGAACATGCTGCCAATAGCTCGCCTGGGAAACATCCAGAGAAGTCCAAGATAGTGTTTTTTTTAGACTGGCTGCCACGAGCTGAAACGAATCCAGCCAAGAGCGAGCGTCTGTGACTTACGGTTCAAAAGTTATTCACATAAACATGGTTCTGAACTTTGCTGCCAGCCGCGAAAGCGAAAGCAACCAAGGTCGAGCGTCTAGGATTTACTTGTGAATAGCTCGCCTGGAAAACATCCAGAGAAGTCAAAGACAGTGCAGCTATACTAATTGCCAGGCGCTGAGACGAATGCCGCAAGGATCAAGCGTCTAAGACTTACGGTTCAAGAATTAGCCTCAGAAACAGTGGGAAACAGTGCTTCTATACTAATTGCCAGGCGCTGAGACGAATGCCGCCAAGATCGAGCGTCTATGACTTACGGTTCAAGAATTAGCCTCAGAAACAGTGGTTCTGAACATGCTGCCAATAGCTCGCCTGGGAAACATCCAGAGAAGTCCAAGATAGTGTTTTTTAGACTGGCTGCCACGAGCTGAAACGAATGCAGCCAAGAGCGAGCGTCTGTGACTTACGGTTCAAGAGTTATTCACAGAAACATGGTTCTGAACTTTGATGCCAGCCGCGAAAGCGAAAGTAACCAAGATCGAGCGTCTAGGATTTACTTGTCAATAGCTCGCCTGGGAAACATCCAGAGAAGTCAAAGACAGTGCTTCTATACTAATTGCCAGGCGCTGAGACGAATGCCGCCAAGATCAAGCGTCTAAGACTTACGGTTCAAGAATTAGCCTCAGAAACAGTGGTTCTGAACATGCTGCTAATAGCTCGTCTGGGAAACATCCAGAGAAGTCCAATATAGTGTTTTTTAGACTGGCTGCCACGAGCTGAAACGAATGCAACCAAGAGCGAGCGTCTGTGACTTACGATTCAAGAGTTATTCATAGAAACATGGTTCTGAACTTTGCTGCCAGCCGCGAAAGCGAAAGCAACCAAGATCGAGCGTCTAGGATTTACTTGTGAATAGCTCGCCTGGAAAACATCCAGAGAAGTCAAAGACAGTGCAGCTATACTAATTGCCAGGCGCTGAGACGAATGCCGCCCAGATCAAGCGTCTACGACTTACGGTTCAAGAATTAGCCTCAGAAACAGTGGGAAACAGTGCTTCTATACTAATTGCCAGGCGCTGAGACGAATGCCGCCAAGATCGAGCGTCTATGACTTACGGTTCAAGAATTAGCCTCAGAAACAGTGGTTCTGAACATGCTGCCAATAGCTCGCCTGGGAAACATCCAGAGAAGTCCAAGATAGTGTTTTTTAGACTGGCTGCCACGAGCTGAAACGAATGCAGCCAAGAGCGAGCGTCTGTCACTTACGGTTCAAGAGTTATTCACAGAAACATGGTTCTGAACTTTGCTGCCAGCCGCGAAAGCGAAAGTAACCAAGATCGAGCGTCTAGGATTTACTTGTCAATAGCTCGCCTGGGAAACTTTCAGATAAGTCAAAGACAGTGCTTCTGTAATAATTGCCAGGCGCTGAGACGAATGCCGCCAAGATCAAGCGTCTAAGACTTACGGTTCAAGAATTAGCCTCAGAAACAGTGGGAAACAGTGCTTCTATACTAATTGCCAGGCGCTGAGACGAATGCCGCCAAGATCGAGCGTCTATGACTTACGGTTCAAGAATTAGCCTCAGAAACAGTGGTTTTGAACATGCTGCCAATAGCTCGCCTGGGAAACATCCAGAGAAGTCCAAGATAGTGTTTTTTTAGACTGGCTGCCACGAGCTGAAACGAATGCAGCCAAGAGCGAGCGTCTGTGACTTACGGTTCAAGAGTTATTCACAGAAACATGGTTCTGAACTTTGCTGCCAGCCGCGAAAGCGAAAGTAACCAAGATCGAGCGTCTAGGATTTACTTGTGAATAGCTCGCCTGGGAAACATCCAGAGAAGTCAAAGACAGTGCTTCTATACTAATTGCCAGGCGCTGAGACGAATGCCGCCAAGATCAAGCGTCTAAGACTTACGGTTCAAGAATTAGCCTCAGAAACAGTGGTTCTGAACATGCTGCCAATAGCTCGCCTGGGAAACATCCAGAGAAGTCCAAGATAGTGTTTTTTTTAGACTGGCTGCCACGAGCTGAAACGAATCCAGCCAAGAGCGAGCGTCTGTGACTTACGGTTCAAAAGTTATTCACATAAACATGGTTCTGAACTTTGCTGCCAGCCGCGAAAGCGAAAGCAACCAAGGTCGAGCGTCTAGGATTTACTTGTGAATAGCTCGCCTGGAAAACATCCAGAGAAGTCAAAGACAGTGCAGCTATACTAATTGCCAGGCGCTGAGACGAATGCCGCAAGGATCAAGCGTCTAAGACTTACGGTTCAAGAATTAGCCTCAGAAACAGTGGGAAACAGTGCTTCTATACTAATTGCCAGGCGCTGAGACGAATGCCGCCAAGATCGAGCGTCTATGACTTACGGTTCAAGAATTAGCCTCAGAAACAGTGGTTCTGAACATGCTGCCAATAGCTCGCCTGGGAAACATCCAGAGAAGTCCAAGATAGTGTTTTTTAGACTGGCTGCCACGAGCTGAAACGAATGCAGCCAAGAGCGAGCGTCTGTGACTTACGGTTCAAGAGTTATTCACAGAAACATGGTTCTGAACTTTGATGCCAGCCGCGAAAGCGAAAGTAACCAAGATCGAGCGTCTAGGATTTACTTGTCAATAGCTCGCCTGGGAAACATCCAGAGAAGTCAAAGACAGTGCTTCTCTACTAATTGCCAGGCGCTGAGACGAATGCCGCCAAGATCAAGCGTCTAAGACTTACGGTTCAAGAATTAGCCTCAGAAACAGTGGTTCTGAACATGCTGCTAATAGCTCGTCTGGGAAACATCCAGAGAAGTCCAATATAGTGTTTTTTAGACTGGCTGCCACGAGCTGAAACGAATGCAACCAAGAGCGAGCGTCTGTGACTTACGATTCAAGAGTTATTCATAGAAACATGGTTCTGAACTTTGCTGCCAGCCGCGAAAGCGAAAGCAACCAAGATCGAGCGTCTAGGATTTACTTGTGAATAGCTCGCCTGGAAAACATCCAGAGAAGTCAAAGACAGTGCAGCTATACTAATTGCCAGGCGCTGAGACGAATGCCGCCAAGATCAAGCGTCTACGACTTACGGTTCAAGAATTAGCCTCAGAAACAGTGGGAAACAGTGCTTCTATACTAATTGCCAGGCGCTGAGACGAATGCCGCCAAGATCGAGCGTCTATGACTTACGGTTCAAGAATTAGCCTCAGAAACAGTGGTTCTGAACATGCTGCCAATAGCTCGCCTGGGAAACATCCAGAGAAGTCCAAGATAGTGTTTTTTAGACTGGCTGCCACGAGCTGAAACGAATGCAGCCAAGAGCGAGCGTCTGTCACTTACGGTTCAAGAGTTATTCACAGAAACATGGTTCTGAACTTTGCTGCCAGCCGCGAAAGCAAAAATAACCAAGATCGAGCGTCTAGGATTTACTTGTCAATAGCTCGCCTGGGAAACATCCAGTGAAGTCAAAGACAGTGCTTCTATACTAATTGCCAGGCGCTGAGACGAATGCCGCCAAGATCGAGCGTCTATGACTTACGGTTCAAGAATTAGCCTCAGAAACAGTGGTTCTAAACATGCTGCCAATAGCTCGCCTGGGAAACATCCAGAGAAGTCCAAGATAGTGTTTTTTAGACTGACTGCCACGAGCTGAAACGAATGCAGCCAAGAGCGAGCGTCTGTCACTTACGGTTCAAGAGTTATTCACAGAAACATGGTTCTGAACTTTGCTGCCAGCCGCGAAAGCGAAAATAACCAAGATCGAGCGTCTAGGATTTACTTGTCAATAGCTCGCCTGGGAAACATCCAGAGAAGTCAAAGATAGTGCTTCCATACTAATTGCCAGGCGCTGAGACGAATGCCGCCAAGATCAAGCGTCTAAGACTTACGGTTCAAGAATTAGCCTCAGAAACAGTGGGAAACAGTGCTTCTATACTAATTGCCAGGCGCTGAGACGAATGCCGCCAAGATCGAGCGTCTATGACTTACGGTTCAAGAATTAGCCTCAGAAACAGTGGTTCTGAACATGCTGCCAATAGCTCGCCTGGGAAACATCCAGAGAAGTCCAAGATAGTGTTTTTTTAGACTGGCTGCCACGAGCTGAAACGCATGCAGCCAAGAGCGAGCGTCTGTGACTTACGGTTCAAGAGTTATTCACAGAAACATGGTTCTGAACTTTGCTGCCAGCCGCGAAAGCGAAAGTAACCAAGATCGAGCGTCTAGGATTTACTTGTGAATAGCTCGCCTGGGAAACTTTCAGATAAGTCAAAGACAGTGCTTCTATACTAATTGCCAGGCGCTGAGACGAATGCCGCCAAGATCAAGCGTCTAAGACTTACGGTTCAAGAATTAGCCTCAGAAACAGTGGGAAACAGTGCTTCTATACTAATTGCCAGGCGCTGAGACGAATGCCGCCAAGATCGAGCGTCTATGACTTACGGTTCAAGAATTAGCCTCAGAAACAGTGGTTTTGAACATGCTGCCAATAGCTCGCCTGGGAAACATCCAGAGAAGTCCAAGATAGTGATTTTTTTAGACTGGCTGCCACGAGCTGAAACGAATGCAGCCAAGAGCGAGCGTCTGTGACTTACGGTTCAAGAGTTATTCACAGAAACATGGTTCTGTACTTTGCTGCCAGCCGCGAAAGCGAAAGTAACCAAGATCGAGCGTCTAGGATTTACTTGTGAATAGCTCGCCTGGGAAACTTTCAGATAAGTCAAAGACAGTGCTTCTATGCTAATTGCCAGGCGCTGAGACGAATGCCGCCAAGATCAAGCGTCTAAGACTTACGGTTCAAGAATTAGCCTCAGAAACAGTGGGAAACAGTGCTTCTATACTAATTGCCAGGCGCTGAGACGAATGCCGCCAAGATCGAGCGTCTATGACTTACGGTTCAAGAATTAGCCTCAGAAACAGTGGTTTTGAACCGGCTGCCAATAGCTCGCCTGGGAAACATCCAGAGAAGTCCAAGATAGTGTTTTTTTAGACTGGCTGCCACGAGCTGAAACGAATGCAGCCAAGAGCGAGCGTCTGTGACTTACGGTTCAAGAGTTATTCACAGAAACATGGTTCTGAACTTTGCTGCCAGCCGCGAAAGCGAAAGTAACCAAGATCGAGCGTCTAGGATTTACTTGTCAATAGCTCGCATGGGAAACATCCAGAGAAGTCAAAGACAGTGCTTCTATACTAATTGCCAGGCGCTGAGACGAATGCCGCCAAGATCGAGCGTCTATGACTTACGGTTCAAGAATTAGCCTCAGAAACAGTGGGAAACAGTGCTTCTATACTAATTGCCAGGCGCTGAGACGAATGCCGCCAAGATCGAGCGTCTATGACTTACGGTTCAAGAATTAGCCTCAGAAACAGTGGTTCTGAACATGCTGCCAATAGCTCGCCTGGGAAACATCCAGAGAAGTCCAAGATAGTGTTTTTTTAGACTGGCTGCCACGAGCTGAAACGAATGCAGCCAAGAGCGAGCGTCTGTGACTTACGGTTCAAGAGTTATTCACAGAAACATGGTTCTAAACTTTGCTGCCAGCCGCGAAAGCGAAAGTAACCAAGATCGAGCGTCTAGGATTTACTTGTGAATAGCTCGCCTGGGAAACTTTCAGATAAGTCAAAGACAGTGCTTCTATGCTAATTGCCAGGCGCTGAGACGAATGCCGCCAAGATCAAGCGTCTAAGACTTACGGTTCAAGAATTAGCCTCAGAAACAGTGGGAAACAGTGCTTCTATACTAATTGCCAGGCGCTGAGACGAATGCCGCCAAGATCGAGCTTCTATGACTTACGGTTCAAGAATTAGCCTCAGAAACAGTGGTTTTGAACCGGCTGCCAATAGCTCGCCTGGGAAACATCCAGAGAAGTCCAAGATAGTGTTTTTTTAGACTGGCTGCCACGAGCTGAAACGAATGCAGCCAAGAGCGAGCGTCTGTGACTTACGGTTCAAGAGTTATTCACAGAAACATGGTTCTGAACTTTGTTGCCAGCCGCGAAAGCGAAAGTAACCAAGATCGAGCGTCTAGGATTTACTTGTGAATAGCTCGCCTGGGAAACATCCAGAGAAGTCAAAGACAGTGCTTCTATACTAATTGCCAGGCGCTGAGACGAATGCCGCCAAGATCAAGCGTCTAAGACTTACGGTTCAAGAATTAGCCTCAGAAACAGTGGTTCAAAACATGCTGCCAATAGCTCGCCTGGGAAACATCCAGAGAAGTCCAAGATAGTGTTTTTTAGACTGGCTGCCACGAGCTGAAACGAATGCAGCCAAGAGCGAGCGTCTGTGACTTACGGTTCAAGAGTTATTCACAGAAACATGGTTCTAAACTTTGCTGCCAGCCGCGAAAGCGAAAGTAACCAAGATCGAGCGTCTAGGATTTACTTGTCAATAGCTCGCCTGGGAAACTTTCAGATAAGTCAAAGACAGTGCTTCTATGCTAATTGCCAGGCGCTGAGACGAAAGCCGCCAAGATCAAGCGTCTAAGACTTACGGTTCAAGAATTAGCCTCAGAAACAGTGGGAAACAGTGCTTCTATACTAATTGCCAGGCGCTGAGACGAATGCCGCCAAGATCGAGCGTCTATGACTTACGGTTCAAGAATTAGCCTCAGAAACAGTGGTTTTGAACATGCTGCCAATAGCTCGCCTGGGAAACATCCAGAGAAGTCCAAGATAGTGTTTTTTTTAGACTGGCTGCCACGAGCTGAAACGAATGCAGCCAAGAGCGAGCGTCTGTGACTTACGGTTCAAAAGTTATTCACATAAACATGGTTCTGAACTTTGCTGCCAGCCGCGAAAGCGAAAATAACCAAGATCGAGCGTCTAGGATTTACTTGTCAATAGCTCGCCTGGGAAACATCCAGAGAAGTCAAAGACAGTGCTTCTATACTAATTGCCAGGCGCTGAGACGAATGCCGCCAAGATCAAGCGTCTAAGACTTACGGTTCAAGAATTAGCCTCAGAAACAGTGGTTCTGAACATGCTGCCAATAGCTCGCCTGGGAAACATCCAGAGAAGTCCAAGATAGTGTTTTTTTTAGACTGGCTGCCACGAGCTGAAACGAATGCAGCCAAGAGCGAGCGTCTGTGACTTACGGTTCAAAAGTTATTCACATAAACATGGTTCTGAACTTTGCTGCCAGCCGCGAAAGCGAAAGCAACCAAGATCGAGCGTCTAGGATTTACTTGTGAATAGCTCGCCTGGAAAACATCCAGAGAAGTCAAAGACAGTGCAGCTATACTAATTGCCAGGCGCTGAGACGAATGCCGCAAGGATCAAGCGTCTAAGACTTACGGTTCAAGAATTAGCCTCAGAAACAGTGGGAAACAGTGCTTCTATACTAATTGCCAGGCGCTGAGACGAATGCCGCCAAGATCGAGCGTCTATGACTTACGGTTCAAGAATTAGCCTCAGAAACAGTGGTTCTGAACATGCTGCCAATAGCTCGCCTGGGAAACATCCAGAGAAGTCCAAGATAGTGTTTTTTAGACTGGCTGCCACGAGCTGAAACGAATGCAGCCCAGAGCGAGCGTCTGTGACTTACGGTTCAAGAGTTATTCACAGAAACATGGTTCTGAACTTTGCTGCCAGCCGCGAAAGCGAAAGTAACCAAGATCGAGCGTCTAGGATTTACTTGTGAATAGCTCGCCTGGGAAACATCCAGAGAAGTCAAAGACAGTGCTTCTATACTAATTGCCAGGCGCTGAGACGAATGCCGCCAAGATCAAGCGTCTAAGACTTACGGTTCAAGAATTAGCCTCAGAAACAGTGGTTCTGAACATGCTGCTAATAGCTCGCCTGGGAAGCATCCAGAGAAGTCCAATATAGTGTTTTTTAGACTGGCTGCCACGAGCTGAAACGAATGCAACCAAGAGCGAGCGTCTGTGACTTACGATTCAAGAGTTATTCACAGAAACATGGTTCTGAACTTTGCTGCCAGCCGCGAAAGCGAAAGTAACCAAGATCGAGCGTCTAGGATTTACGTGTGAATAGCTCGCCTGGGAAACATCCAGAGAAGTCAAAGACAGTGCTTCTATACTAATTGCCAGGCGCTGAGACGAATGCCGCCAAGATCAAGCGTCTAAGACTTACGGTTCAAGAATTAGCCTCAGAAACAGTGGGAAACAGTGCTTCTATACTAATTGCCAGGCGCTGAGACGAATGCCGCCAAGATCGAGCGTCTATGACTTACGGTTCAAGAATTAGCCTCAGAAACAGTGGTTCAAAACATGCTGCCAATAGCTCGCCTGGGAAACATCCAGAGAAGTCCAAGATAGTGTTTTTTAGACTGGCTGCCACGAGCTGAAACGAATGCAGCCAAGAGCGAGCGTCTGTGACTTACGGTTCAAGAGTTATTCACAGAAACATGGTTCGGAACTTTGCTGCCAGCCGCGAAAGCGAAAATAACCAAGATCGAGCGTCTAGGATTTACTTGTCAATAGCTCGCCTGGGAAACATCCAGAGAAGTCAAAGACAGTGCTTCTATACTAATTGCCAGGCGCTGAGACGAATGCCGCCAAGATCGAGCGTCTATGACTTACGGTTCAAGAATTAGCCTCAGAAACAGTGGTTCTGAACATGCTGCCAATAGCTCGCCTGGGAAACATCCAGAGAAGTCCAAGATAGTGTTTTTTTTAGACTGGCTGCCACGAGCTGAAACGAATGCAGCCAAGAGCGAGCGTCTGTGACTTACGGTTCAAAAGTTATTCACATAAACATGGTTCTGAACTTTGCTGCCAGCCGCGAAAGCGAAAGCAACCAAGATCGAGCGTCTAGGATTTACTTGTGAATAGCTCGCCTGGAAAACATCCAGAGAAGTCAAAGACAGTGCAGCTATACTAATTGCCAGGCGCTGAGACGAATGCCGCCAAGATCAAGCGTCTAAGACTTACGGTTCAAGAATTAGCCTCAGAAACAGTGGGAAACAGTGCTTCTATACTAATTGCCAGGCGCTGAGACGAATGCCGCCAAGATCGAGCGTCTATGACTTACGGTTCAAGAATTAGCCTCAGAAACAGTGGTTCTGAACATGCTGCTAATAGCTCGCCTGGGAAACATCCAGAGAAGTCCAATATAGTGTTTTTTAGACTGGCTGCCACGAGCTGAAACGAATGCAACCAAGAGCGAGCGTCTGTGACTTACGATTCAAGAGTTATTCACAGAAACATGGTTCTGAACTTTGCTGCCAGCCGCGAAAGCGAAAGTAACCAAGATCGAGCGTCTAGGATTTACTTGTGAATAGCTCGCCTGGGAAACATCCAGAGAAGTCAAAGACAGTGCTTCTATACTAATTGCCAGGCGCTGTGACGAATGCCGCCAAGATCAAGCGTCTAAGACTTACGGTTCAAGAATTAGCCTCAGAAACAGTGGGAAACAGTGCTTCTATACTAATTGCCAGGCGCTGAGACGAATGCCGCCAAGATCGAGCGTCTATGACTTACGGTTCAAGAATTAGCCTCAGAAACAGTGGTTCAAAACATGCTGCCAATAGCTCGCCTGGGAAACATCCAGAGAAGTCCAAGATAGTGTTTTTTAGACTGGCTGCCACGAGCTGAAACGAATGCAGCCAAGAGCGAGCGTCTGTGACTTACGGTTCAAGAGTTATTCACAGAAACATGGTTCGGAACTTTGCTGCCAGCCGCGAAAGCGAAAATAACCAAGATCGAGCGTCTAGGATTTACTAGTCAATAGCTCGCCTGGGAAACATGCAGAGAAGTCAAAGACAGTGCTTCTATACTAATTGCCAGGCGCTGAGACGAATGCCGCCAAGATCGAGCGTCTATGACTTACGGTTCAAGAATTAGCCTCAGAAACAGTGGTTCTGAACATGCTGCCAATAGCTCGCCTGGGAAACATCCAGAGAAGTCCAAGATAGTGTTTTTTTAGACTGGCTGCCACGAGCTGAAACGCATGCAGCCAAGAGCGAGCGTCTGTGACTTACGGTTCAAGAGTTATTCACAGAAACATGGTTCTGAACTTTGCTGCCAGCCGCGAAAGCGAAAGTAACCAAGATCGAGCGTCTAGGATTTACTTGTGAATAGCTCGCCTGGGAAACTTTCAGATAAGTCAAAGACAGTGCTTCTATACTAATTGCCAGGCGCTGAGACGAATGCCGCCAAGATCAAGCGTCTAAGACTTACGGTTCAAGAATTAGCCTCAGAAACAGTGGGAAACAGTGCTTCTATACTAATTGCCAGGCGCTGAGACGAATGCCGCCAAGATCGAGCGTCTATGACTTACGGTTCAAGAATTAGCCTCAGAAACAGTGGTTTTGAACCGGCTGCCAATAGCTCGCCTGGGAAACATACAGAGAAGTCCAAGATAGTGTTTTTTTTAGACTGGCTGCCACGAGCTGAAACGAATGCAGCCAAGAGCGAGCTTCTATGACTTACGGTTCAAGAATTAGCCTCAGAAACAGTGGTTCTGAACATGCTGCCAATAGCTCGCCTGGGAAACATCCAGAGAAGTCCAAGATAGTGTTTTTTTTAGACTGGCTGCCACGAGCTGAAACGAATGTAGCCAAGAGCGAGCGTCTGTGACTTACGGTTCAAGAGTGATTCACAGAAACATGGTTCTGAACTTTGCTGCCAGCCGCGAAAGCGAAAATAACCAAGATCGAGCGTCTAGGATTTACTTGTCAATAGCTCGCCTGGGAAACATCCAGAGAAGTCAAAGACAGTGCTTCTATACTAATTGCCAGGCGCTGAGACGAATGCCGCCAAGATCGAGCGTCTATGACTTACGGTTCAAGAATTAGCCTCAGAAACAGTGGGAAACAGTGCTTCTATACTAATTGCCAGGCGCTGAGACGAATGCCGCCAAGATCGAGCGTCTATGACTTACGGTTCAAGAATTAGCCTCAGAAACAGTGGTTCTGAACATGCTGCCAATAGCTCGCCTGGGAAACATCCAGAGAAGTACAAGATAGTGTTTTTTTAGACTGGCTGCCACGAGCTGAAACGAATGCAGCCAAGAGCGAGCGTCTGTGACTTACGGTTCAAGAGTTATTCACAGAAACATGGTTCTAAACTTTGCTGCCAGCCGCGAAAGCGAAAGTAACCAAGATCGAGCGTCTAGGATTTACTTGTCAATAGCTCGCCTGGGAAACTTTCAGATAAGTCAAAGACAGTGCTTCTATGCTAATTGCCAGGCGCTGAGACGAATGCCGCCAAGATCAAGCGTCTAAGACTTACGGTTCAAGAATTAGCCTCAGAAACAGTGGGAAACAGTGCTTCTATACTAATTGCCAGGCGCTGAGACGAATGCCGCCAAGATCGAGCGTCTATGACTTACGGTTCAAGAATTAGCCTCAGAAACAGTGGTTTTGAACCGGCTGCCAATAGCTCGCCTGGGAAACATCCAGAGAAGTCCAAGATAGTGTTTTTTTTAGACTGGCTGCCACGAGCTGAAACGAATGCAGCCAAGAGCGAGCGTCTGTGACTTACGGTTCAAGAGTTATTCACAGAAACATGGTTCTGAACTTTGCTGCCAGCCGCGAAAGCGAAAGTAACCAAGATCGAGCGTCTAGGATTTACTTGTCAATAGCTCGCATGGGAAACATCCAGAGAAGTCAAAGACAGTGCTTCTATACTAATTGCCAGGCGCTGAGACGAATGCCGCCAAGATCGAGCGTCTATGACTTACGGTTCAAGAATTAGCCTCAGAAACAGTGGGAAACAGTGCTTCTATACTAATTGCCAGGCGCTGAGACGAATGCCGCCAAGATCGAGCGTCTATGACTTACGGTTCAAGAATTAGCCTCAGAAACAGTGGTTCTGAACATGCTGCCAATAGCTCGCCTGGGAAACATCCAGAGAAGTCCAAGATAGTGTTTTTTTAGACTGGCTGCCACGAGCTGAAACGAATGCAGCCAAGAGCGAGCGTCTGTGACTTACGGTTCAAGAGTTATTCACAGAAACATGGTTCTAAACTTTGCTGCCAGCCGCGAAAGCGAAAGTAACCAAGATCGAGCGTCTAGGATTTACTTGTCAATAGCTCGCCTGGGAAACTTTCAGATAAGTCAAAGACAGTGCTTCTATGCTAATTGCCAGGCGCTGAGACGAATGCCGCCAAGATCAAGCGTCTAAGACTTACGGTTCAAGAATTAGCCTCAGAAACAGTGGGAAACAGTGCTTCTATACTAATTGCCAGGCGCTGAGACGAATGCCGCCAAGATCGAGCGTCTATGACTTACGGTTCAAGAATTAGCCTCAGAAACAGTGGTTTTGAACCGGCTGCCAATAGCTCGCCTGGGAAACATCCAGAGAAGTCCAAGATAGTGTTTTTTTTAGACTGGCTGCCACGAGCTGAAACGAATGCAGCCAAGAGCGAGCGTCTGTGACTTACGGTTCAAGAGTTATTCACAGAAACATGGTTCTGAACTTTGCTGCCAGCCGCGAAAGCGAAAGTAACCAAGATCGAGCGTCTAGGATTTACTTGTCAATAGCTCGCATGGGAAACATCCAGAGAAGTCAAAGACAGTGCTTCTATACTAATTGCCAGGCGCTGAGACGAATGCCGCCAAGATCGAGCGTCTATGATTTACGGTTCAAGAATTAGCCTCAGAAACAGTGGGAAACAGTGCTTCTATACTAATTGCCAGGCGCTGAGACGAATGCCGCCAAGATCGAGCGTCTATGACTTACGGTTCAAGAATTAGCCTCAGAAACAGTGGTTCTGAACATGCTGCCAATAGCTCGCCTGGGAAACATCCAGAGAAGTCCAAGATAGTGTTTTTTTAGACTGGCTGCCACGAGCTGAAACGAATGCAGCCAAGAGCGAGCGTCTGTGACTTACGGTTCAAGAGTTATTCACAGAAACATGGTTCTAAACTTTGCTGCCAGCCGCGAAAGCGAAAGTAACCAAGATCGAGCGTCTAGGATTTACTTGTCAATAGCTCGCCTGGGAAACTTTCAGATAAGTCAAAGACAGTGCTTCTATGCTAATTTCCAGGCGCTGAGACGAATGCCGCCAAGATCAAGCGTCTAAGACTTACGGTTCAAGAATTAGCCTCAGAAACAGTGGGAAACAGTGCTTCTATACTAATTGCCAGGCGCTGAGACGAATGCCGCCAAGATCGAGCGTCTATGACTTACGGTTCAAGAATTAGCCTCAGAAACAGTGGTTTTGAACATGCTGCCAATAGCTCGCCTGGGAAACATCCAGAGAAGTCCAAGATAGTGATTTTTTAGACTGGCTGCCACGAGCTGAAACGAATGCAGCCAAGAGCGAGCGTCTGTGACTTACGGTTCAAGAGTTATTCACAGAAACATGGTTCTGTACTTTGCTGCCAGCCGCGAAAGCGAAAGTAACCAAGATCGAGCGTCTAGGATTTACTTGTGAATAGCTCGCCTGGGAAACTTTCAGATAAGTCAAAGACAGTGCTTCTATGCTAATTGCCAGGCGCTGAGACGAATGCCGCCAAGATCAAGCGTCTAAGACTTACGGTTCAAGAATTAGCCTCAGAAACAGTGGGAAACAGTGCTTCTATACTAATTGCCAGGCGCTGAGACGAATGCCGCCAAGATCGAGCGTCTATGACTTACGGTTCAAGAATTAGCCTCAGAAACAGTGGTTTTGAACCGGCTGCCAATAGCTCGCCTGGGAAACATCCAGAGAAGTCCAAGATAGTGTTTTTTTAGACTGGCTGCCACGAGCTGAAACGAATGCAGCCAAGAGCGAGCGTCTGTGACTTACGGTTCAAGAGTTATTCACAGAAACATGGTTCTGAACTTTGCTGCCAGCCGCGAAAGCGAAAGTAACCAAGATCGAGCGTCTAGGATTTACTTGTCAGTAGCTCGCATGGGAAACATCCAGAGAAGTCAAAGACAGTGCTTTTATGCTAATTTCCAGGCGCTGAGACGAATGCCGCCAAGATCGAGCGTCTATGACTTACGGTTCAAGAATTAGCCTCAGAAACAGTGGGAAACAGTGCTTCTATACTAATTTCCAGGTGCTGAGACGAATACCGCCAAGATCGAGCGTCTATGACTTACGGTTCAAGAATTAGCCTCAGAAACAGTGGGAAACAGTGCTTCTATACTAATTGCCAGGCGCTGAGACGAATGCCGCCAAGATCGAGCGTCTATGACTTACGGTTCAAGAATTACCCTCAGAAACAGTGGGAAACAGTGCTTCTATACTAATTGCCAGGCGCTGAGACGAATGCCGCCAAGATCGAGCGTCTATGACTTACGGTTCAAGAATTAGCCTCAGAAACAGTGGTTCTGAACATGCTGCCAATAGCTCGCCTGGGAAACATCCAGAGAAGTCCAAGATAGTGTTTTTTTAGACTGGCTGCCACGAGCTGAAACGAATGCAGCCAAGAGCGAGCGTCTGTGACTTACGGTTCAAGAGTTATTCACAGAAACATGGTTCTAAACTTTGCTGCCAGCCGCGAAAGCGAAAGTAACCAAGATCGAGCGTCTAGGATTTACTTGTCAATAGCTCGCCTGGGAAACTTTCAGATAAGTCAAAGACAGTGCTTTTATGCTAATTTCCAGGCGCTGAGACGAATGCCGCCAAGATCAAGCGTCTAAGACTAACGGTTCAAGAATTAGCCTCAGAAACAGTGGGAAACAGTGCTTCTATACTAATTGCCAGGCGCTGAGACGAATGCCGCCAAGATCGAGCGTCTATGACTTACGGTTCAAGAATTAGCCTCAGAAACAGTGGTTTTGAACATGCTGCCAATAGCTCGCCTGGGAAACATCCAGAGAAGTCCAAGATAGTGATTTTTTAGACTGGCTGCCACGAGCTGAAACGAATGCAGCCAAGAGCGAGCGTCTGTGACTTACGGTTCAAGAGTTATTCACAGAAACATGGTTCTGTACTTTGCTGCCAGCCGCGAAAGCGAAAGTAACCAAGATCGAGCGTCTAGGATTTACTTGTGAATAGCTCGCCTGGGAAACTTTCAGATAAGTCAAAGACAGTGCTTCTATGCTAATTGCCAGGCGCTGAGACGAATGCCGCCAAGATCAAGCGTCTAAGACTTACGGTTCAAGAATTAGCCTCAGAAACAGTGGGAAACAGTGCTTCTATACTAATTGCCAGGCGCTGAGACGAATGCCGCCAAGATCGAGCGTCTATGACTTACGGTTCAAGAATTAGCCTCAGAAACAGTGGTTTTGAACCGGCTGCCAATAGCTCGCCTGGGAAACATCCAGAGAAGTCCAAGATAGTGTTTTTTTAGACTGGCTGCCACGAGCTGAAACGAATGCAGCCAAGAGCGAGCGTCTGTGACTTACGGTTCAAGAGTTATTCACAGAAACATGGTTCTGAACTTTGCTGCCAGCCGCGAAAGCGAAAGTAACCAAGATCGAGCGTCTAGGATTTACTTGTCAATAGCTCGCATGGGAAACATCCAGAGAAGTCAAAGACAGTGCTTCTATACTAATTGCCAGGCGCTGAGACGAATGCCGCCAAGATCGAGCGTCTATGACTTACGGTTCAAGAATTAGCCTCAGAAACAGTGGGAAACAGTGCTTCTATACTAATTGCCAGGCGCTGAGACGAATGCCGCCAAGATCGAGCGTCTATGACTTACGGTTCAAGAATTAGCCTCAGAAACAGTGGTTCTGAACATGCTGCCAATAGCTCGCCTGGGAAACATCCAGAGAAGTCCAAGATAGTGTTTTTTTAGACTGGCTGCCACGAGCTGAAACGAATGCAGCCAAGAGCGAGCGTCTGTGACTTACGGTTCAAGAGTTATTCACAGAAACATGGTTCTAAACTTTGCTGCCAGCCGCGAAAGCGAAAGTAACCAAGATCGAGCGTCTAGGATTTACTTGTGAATAGCTCGCCTGGGAAACTTTCAGATAAGTCAAAGACAGTGCTTCTATGCTAATTGCCAGGCGCTGAGACGAATGCCGCCAAGATCAAGCGTCTAAGACTTACGGTTCAAGAATTAGCCTCAGAAACAGTGGGAAACAGTGCTTCTATACTAATTGCCAGGCGCTGAGACGAATGCCGCCAAGATCGAGCTTCTATGACTTACGGTTCAAGAATTAGCCTCAGAAACAGTGGTTTTGAACCGGCTGCCAATAGCTCGCCTGGGAAACATCCAGAGAAGTCCAAGATAGTGTTTTTTTAGACTGGCTGCCACGAGCTGAAACGAATGCAGCCAAGAGCGAGCGTCTGTGACTTACGGTTCAAGAGTTATTCACAGAAACATGGTTCGGAACTTTGCTGCCAGCCGCGAAAGCGAAAATAACCAAGATCGAGCGTCTAGGATTTACTTGTCAATAGCTCGCCTGGGAAACATCCAGAGAAGTCAAAGACAGTGCTTCTATACTAATTGCCAGGTGCTGAGACGAATGCCGCCAAGGTCGAGCGTCTATGACTTACGGTTCAAGAATTAGCCTCAGAAACAGTGGTTCTGAACATGCTGCCAATAGCTCGCCTGGGAAACATCCAGAGAAGTCCAAGATAGTGTTTTTTTAGACTGGCTGCCACGAGCTGAAACGCATGCAGCCAAGAGCGAGCGTCTGTGACTTACGGTTCAAAAGTTATTCACATATACATGGTTCTGAACTTTGCTGCCAGCCGCGAAAGCGAAAGCAACCAAGATCGAGCGTCTAGGATTTACTTGTGAATAGCTCGCCTGGAAAACATCCAGAGAAGTCAAAAACAGTGCAGCTATACTAATTGCCAGGCGCTGAGACGAATGCCGCCAAGATCAAGCGTCTAAGACTTACGGTTCAAGAATTAGCCTCAGAAACAGTGGGAAACAGTGCTTCTATACTAATTGCCAGGCGCTGAGACGAATGCCGCCAAGATCGAGCGTCTATGACTTACGGTTCAAGAATTAGCCTCAGAAACAGTGGTTCTGAACATGCTGCCAATAGCTCGCCTGGGAAACATCCAGAGAAGTCCAAGATAGTGTTTTTTTAGACTGGCTGCCACGAGCTGAAACGCATGCAGCCAAGAGCGAGCGTCTGTGACTTACGGTTCAAGAGTTATTCACAGAAACATGGTTCTGAACTTTGCTGCCAGCCGCGAAAGCGAAAGTAACCAAGATCGAGCGTCTAGGATTTACTTGTGAATAGCTCGCCTGGGAAACTTTCAGATAAGTCAAAGACAGTGCTTCTATACTAATTGCCAGGCGCTGAGACGAATGCCGCCAAGATCAAGCGTCTAAGACTTACGGTTCAAGAATTAGCCTCAGAAACAGTGGGAAACAGTGCTTCTATACTAATTGCCAGGCGCTGAGACGAATGCCGCCAAGATCGAGCGTCTATGACTTACGGTTCAAGAATTAGCCTCAGAAACAGTGGTTTTGAACATGCTGCCAATAGCTCGCCTGGGAAACAGCCAGAGAAGTCCAAGATAGTGTTTTTTTAGACTGGCTGCCACGAGCTGAAACGAATGCAGCCAAGAGCGAGCGTCTGTGACTTACGGTTCAAGAGTTATTCACAGAAACATGGTTCTGAACTTTGTTGCCAGCCGCGAAAGCGAAAGTAACCAAGATCGAGCGTCTAGGATTTACTTGTGAATAGCTCGCCTGGGAAACATCCAGAGAAGTCAAAGACAGTGCTTCTATACTAATTGCCAGGCGCTGAGACGAATGCCGCCAAGATCAAGCGTCTAAGACTTACGGTTCAAGAATTAGCCTCAGAAACAGTGGTTCAAAACATGCTGCCAATAGCTCGCCTGGGAAACATCCAGAGAAGTCCAAGATAGTGTTTTTTAGACTGGCTGCCACGAGCTGAAACGAATGCAGCCAAGAGCGAGCGTCTGTGACTTACGGTTCAAGAGTTATTCACAGAAACATGGTTCGGAACTTTGCTGCCAGCCGCGAAAGCGAAAATAACCAAGATCGAGCGTCTAGGATTTACTTGTCAATAGCTCGCCTGGGAAACATCCAGAGAAGTCAAAGACAGTGCTTCTATACTAATTGCCAGGTGCTGAGACGAATGCCGCCAAGGTCGAGCGTCTATGACTTACGGTTCAAGAATTAGCCTCAGAAACAGTGGTTCTGAACATGCTGCCAATAGCTCGCCTGGGAAACATCCAGAGAAGTCCAAGATAGTGTTTTTTTAGACTGGCTGCCACGAGCTGAAACGCATGCAGCCAAGAGCGAGCGTCTGTGACTTACGGTTCAAAAGTTATTCACAGAAACATGGTTCTGAACTTTGCTGCCAGCCGCGAAAGCGAAAGTAACCAAGATCGAGCGTCTAGGATTTACTTGTCAATAGCTCGCATGGGAAACATCCAGAGAAGTCAAAGACAGTGCTTCTATACTAATTGCCAGGCGCTGAGACGAATGCCGCCAAGATCGAGCGTCTATGACTTACGGTTCAAGAATTAGCCTCAGAAACAGTGGGAAACAGTGCTTCTATACTAATTGCCAGGCGCTGAGACGAATGCCGCCAAGATCGAGCGTCTATGACTTACGGTTCAAGAATTAGCCTCAGAAACAGTGGTTCTGAACATGCTGCCAATAGCTCGCCTGGGAAACATCCAGAGAAGTACAAGATAGTGTTTTTTTAGACTGGCTGCCACGAGCTGAAACGAATGCAGCCAAGAGCGAGCGTCTGTGACTTACGGTTCAAGAGTTATTCACAGAAACATGGTTCTAAACTTTGCTGCCAGCCGCGAAAGCGAAAGTAACCAAGATCGAGCGTCTAGGATTTACTTGTCAATAGCTCGCCTGGGAAACTTTCAGATAAGTCAAAGACAGTGCTTCTATGCTAATTGCCAGGCGCTGAGACGAATGCCGCCAAGATCAAGCGTCTAAGACTTACGGTTCAAGAATTAGCCTCAGAAACAGTGGGAAACAGTGCTTCTATACTAATTGCCAGGCGCTGAGACGAATGCCGCCAAGATCGAGCGTCTATGACTTACGGTTCAAGAATTAGCCTCAGAAACAGTGGTTTTGAACCGGCTGCCAATAGCTCGCCTGGGAAACATCCAGAGAAGTCCAAGATAGTGTTTTTTTTAGACTGGCTGCCACGAGCTGAAACGAATGCAGCCAAGAGCGAGCGTCTGTGACTTACGGTTCAAGAGTTATTCACAGAAACATGGTTCTGAACTTTGCTGCCAGCCGCGAAAGCGAAAGTAACCAAGATCGAGCGTCTAGGATTTACTTGTCAATAGCTCGCATGGGAAACATCCAGAGAAGTCAAAGACAGTGCTTCTATACTAATTGCCAGGCGCTGAGACGAATGCCGCCAAGATCGAGCGTCTATGACTTACGGTTCAAGAATTAGCCTCAGAAACAGTGGGAAACAGTGCTTCTATACTAATTGCCAGGCGCTGAGACGAATGCCGCCAAGATCGAGCGTCTATGACTTACGGTTCAAGAATTAGCCTCAGAAACAGTGGTTCTGAACATGCTGCCAATAGCTCGCCTGGGAAACATCCAGAGAAGTCCAAGATAGTGTTTTTTTAGACTGGCTGCCACGAGCTGAAACGAATGCAGCCAAGAGCGAGCGTCTGTGACTTACGGTTCAAGAGTTATTCACAGAAACATGGTTCTAAACTTTGCTGCCAGCCGCGAAAGCGAAAGTAACCAAGATCGAGCGTCTAGGATTTACTTGTCAATAGCTCGCCTGGGAAACTTTCAGATAAGTCAAAGACAGTGCTTCTATGCTAATTGCCAGGCGCTGAGACGAATGCCGCCAAGATCAAGCGTCTAAGACTTACGGTTCAAGAATTAGCCTCAGAAACAGTGGGAAACAGTGCTTCTATACTAATTGCCAGGCGCTGAGACGAATGCCGCCAAGATCGAGCGTCTATGACTTACGGTTCAAGAATTAGCCTCAGAAACAGTGGTTTTGAACCGGCTGCCAATAGCTCGCCTGGGAAACATCCAGAGAAGTCCAAGATAGTGTTTTTTTTAGACTGGCTGCCACGAGCTGAAACGAATGCAGCCAAGAGCGAGCGTCTGTGACTTACGGTTCAAGAGTTATTCACAGAAACATGGTTCTGAACTTTGCTGCCAGCCGCGAAAGCGAAAGTAACCAAGATCGAGCGTCTAGGATTTACTTGTCAATAGCTCGCATGGGAAACATCCAGAGAAGTCAAAGACAGTGCTTCTATACTAATTGCCAGGCGCTGAGACGAATGCCGCCAAGATCGAGCGTCTATGACTTACGGTTCAAGAATTAGCCTCAGAAACAGTGGGAAACAGTGCTTCTATACTAATTGCCAGGCGCTGAGACGAATGCCGCCAAGATCGAGCGTCTATGACTTACGGTTCAAGAATTAGCCTCAGAAACAGTGGTTCTGAACATGCTGCCAATAGCTCGCCTGGGAAACATCCAGAGAAGTCCAAGATAGTGTTTTTTTAGACTGGCTGCCACGAGCTGAAACGAATGCAGCCAAGAGCGAGCGTCTGTGACTTACGGTTCAAGAGTTATTCACAGAAACATGGTTCTAAACTTTGCTGCCAGCCGCGAAAGCGAAAGTAACCAAGATCGAGCGTCTAGGATTTACTTGTCAATAGCTCGCCTGGGAAACTTTCAGATAAGTCAAAGACAGTGCTTCTATGCTAATTTCCAGGCGCTGAGACGAATGCCGCCAAGATCAAGCGTCTAAGACTTACGGTTCAAGAATTAGCCTCAGAAACAGTGGGAAACAGTGCTTCTATACTAATTGCCAGGCGCTGAGACGAATGCCGCCAAGATCGAGCGTCTATGACTTACGGTTCAAGAATTAGCCTCAGAAACAGTGGTTTTGAACATGCTGCCAATAGCTCGCCTGGGAAACATCCAGAGAAGTCCAAGATAGTGATTTTTTAGACTGGCTGCCACGAGCTGAAACGAATGCAGCCAAGAGCGAGCGTCTGTGACTTACGGTTCAAGAGTTATTCACAGAAACATGGTTCTGTACTTTGCTGCCAGCCGCGAAAGCGAAAGTAACCAAGATCGAGCGTCTAGGATTTACTTGTGAATAGCTCGCCTGGGAAACTTTCAGATAAGTCAAAGACAGTGCTTCTATGCTAATTGCCAGGCGCTGAGACGAATGCCGCCAAGATCAAGCGTCTAAGACTTACGGTTCAAGAATTAGCCTCAGAAACAGTGGGAAACAGTGCTTCTATACTAATTGCCAGGCGCTGAGACGAATGCCGCCAAGATCGAGCGTCTATGACTTACGGTTCAAGAATTAGCCTCAGAAACAGTGGTTTTGAACCGGCTGCCAATAGCTCGCCTGGGAAACATCCAGAGAAGTCCAAGATAGTGTTTTTTTAGACTGGCTGCCACGAGCTGAAACGAATGCAGCCAAGAGCGAGCGTCTGTGACTTACGGTTCAAGAGTTATTCACAGAAACATGGTTCTGAACTTTGCTGCCAGCCGCGAAAGCGAAAGTAACCAAGATCGAGCGTCTAGGATTTACTTGTCAGTAGCTCGCATGGGAAACATCCAGAGAAGTCAAAGACAGTGCTTTTATGCTAATTTCCAGGCGCTGAGACGAATGCCGCCAAGATCGAGCGTCTATGACTTACGGTTCAAGAATTAGCCTCAGAAACAGTGGGAAACAGTGCTTCTATACTAATTTCCAGGTGCTGAGACGAATACCGCCAAGATCGAGCGTCTATGACTTACGGTTCAAGAATTAGCCTCAGAAACAGTGGGAAACAGTGCTTCTATACTAATTGCCAGGCGCTGAGACGAATGCCGCCAAGATCGAGCGTCTATGACTTACGGTTCAAGAATTACCCTCAGAAACAGTGGGAAACAGTGCTTCTATACTAATTGCCAGGCGCTGAGACGAATGCCGCCAAGATCGAGCGTCTATGACTTACGGTTCAAGAATTAGCCTCAGAAACAGTGGTTCTGAACATGCTGCCAATAGCTCGCCTGGGAAACATCCAGAGAAGTCCAAGATAGTGTTTTTTTAGACTGGCTGCCACGAGCTGAAACGAATGCAGCCAAGAGCGAGCGTCTGTGACTTACGGTTCAAGAGTTATTCACAGAAACATGGTTCTAAACTTTGCTGCCAGCCGCGAAAGCGAAAGTAACCAAGATCGAGCGTCTAGGATTTACTTGTCAATAGCTCGCCTGGGAAACTTTCAGATAAGTCAAAGACAGTGCTTTTATGCTAATTTCCAGGCGCTGAGACGAATGCCGCCAAGATCAAGCGTCTAAGACTAACGGTTCAAGAATTAGCCTCAGAAACAGTGGGAAACAGTGCTTCTATACTAATTGCCAGGCGCTGAGACGAATGCCGCCAAGATCGAGCGTCTATGACTTACGGTTCAAGAATTAGCCTCAGAAACAGTGGTTTTGAACATGCTGCCAATAGCTCGCCTGGGAAACATCCAGAGAAGTCCAAGATAGTGATTTTTTAGACTGGCTGCCACGAGCTGAAACGAATGCAGCCAAGAGCGAGCGTCTGTGACTTACGGTTCAAGAGTTATTCACAGAAACATGGTTCTGTACTTTGCTGCCAGCCGCGAAAGCGAAAGTAACCAAGATCGAGCGTCTAGGATTTACTTGTGAATAGCTCGCCTGGGAAACTTTCAGATAAGTCAAAGACAGTGCTTCTATGCTAATTGCCAGGCGCTGAGACGAATGCCGCCAAGATCAAGCGTCTAAGACTTACGGTTCAAGAATTAGCCTCAGAAACAGTGGGAAACAGTGCTTCTATACTAATTGCCAGGCGCTGAGACGAATGCCGCCAAGATCGAGCGTCTATGACTTACGGTTCAAGAATTAGCCTCAGAAACAGTGGTTTTGAACCGGCTGCCAATAGCTCGCCTGGGAAACATCCAGAGAAGTCCAAGATAGTGTTTTTTTAGACTGGCTGCCACGAGCTGAAACGAATGCAGCCAAGAGCGAGCGTCTGTGACTTACGGTTCAAGAGTTATTCACAGAAACATGGTTCTGAACTTTGCTGCCAGCCGCGAAAGCGAAAGTAACCAAGATCGAGCGTCTAGGATTTACTTGTCAATAGCTCGCATGGGAAACATCCAGAGAAGTCAAAGACAGTGCTTCTATACTAATTGCCAGGCGCTGAGACGAATGCCGCCAAGATCGAGCGTCTATGACTTACGGTTCAAGAATTAGCCTCAGAAACAGTGGGAAACAGTGCTTCTATACTAATTGCCAGGCGCTGAGACGAATGCCGCCAAGATCGAGCGTCTATGACTTACGGTTCAAGAATTAGCCTCAGAAACAGTGGTTCTGAACATGCTGCCAATAGCTCGCCTGGGAAACATCCAGAGAAGTCCAAGATAGTGTTTTTTTAGACTGGCTGCCACGAGCTGAAACGAATGCAGCCAAGAGCGAGCGTCTGTGACTTACGGTTCAAGAGTTATTCACAGAAACATGGTTCTAAACTTTGCTGCCAGCCGCGAAAGCGAAAGTAACCAAGATCGAGCGTCTAGGATTTACTTGTGAATAGCTCGCCTGGGAAACTTTCAGATAAGTCAAAGACAGTGCTTCTATGCTAATTGCCAGGCGCTGAGACGAATGCCGCCAAGATCAAGCGTCTAAGACTTACGGTTCAAGAATTAGCCTCAGAAACAGTGGGAAACAGTGCTTCTATACTAATTGCCAGGCGCTGAGACGAATGCCGCCAAGATCGAGCTTCTATGACTTACGGTTCAAGAATTAGCCTCAGAAACAGTGGTTTTGAACCGGCTGCCAATAGCTCGCCTGGGAAACATCCAGAGAAGTCCAAGATAGTGTTTTTTTAGACTGGCTGCCACGAGCTGAAACGAATGCAGCCAAGAGCGAGCGTCTGTGACTTACGGTTCAAGAGTTATTCACAGAAACATGGTTCTGAACTTTGTTGCCAGCCGCGAAAGCGAAAGTAACCAAGATCGAGCGTCTAGGATTTACTTGTGAATAGCTCGCCTGGGAAACATCCAGAGAAGTCAAAGACAGTGCTTCTATACTAATTGCCAGGCGCTGAGACGAATGCCGCCAAGATCAAGCGTCTAAGACTTACGGTTCAAGAATTAGCCTCAGAAACAGTGGTTCAAAACATGCTGCCAATAGCTCGCCTGGGAAACATCCAGAGAAGTCCAAAATAGTGTTTTTTAGACTGGCTGCCACGAGCTGAAACGAATGCAGCCAAGAGCGAGCGTCTGTGACTTACGGTTCAAGAGTTATTCACAGAAACATGGTTCGGAACTTTGCTGCCAGCCGCGAAAGCGAAAATAACCAAGATCGAGCGTCTAGGATTTACTTGTCAATAGCTCGCCTGGGAAACATCCAGAGAAGTCAAAGACAGTGCTTCTATACTAATTGCCAGGTGCTGAGACGAATGCCGCCAAGGTCGAGCGTCTATGACTTACGGTTCAAGAATTAGCCTCAGAAACAGTGGTTCTGAACATGCTGCCAATAGCTCGCCTGGGAAACATCCAGAGAAGTCCAAGATAGTGTTTTTTTAGACTGGCTGCCACGAGCTGAAACGAATGCAGCCAAGAGCGAGCGTCTGTGACTTACGGTTCAAGAGTTATTCACAGAAACATGGTTCTAAACTTTGCTGCCAGCCGCGAAAGCGAAAGTAACCAAGATCGAGCGTCTAGGATTTACTTGTGAATAGCTCGCCTGGGAAACTTTCAGATACGTCAAAGACAGTGCTTCTATGCTAATTGCCAGGCGCTGAGACGAATGCCGCCAAGATCAAGCGTCTAAGACTTACGGTTCAAGAATTAGCCTCAGAAACAGTGGGAAACAGTGCTTCTATACTAATTGCCAGGCGCTGAGACGAATGCCGCCAAGATCGAGCGTCTATGACTTACGGTTCAAGAATTAGCCTCAGAAACAGTGGTTTTGAACCGGCTGCCAATAGCTCGCCTGGGAAACATCCAGAGAAGTCCAAGATAGTGTTTTTTTAGACTGGCTGCAACGAGCTGAAACGAATGCAGCCAAGAGCGAGCGTCTGTGACTTACGGTTCAAGAGTTATTCACAGAAACATGGTTCTGAACTTTGCTGCCAGCCGCGAAAGCGAAAGTAACCAAGATCGAGCGTCTAGGATTTACTTGTCAATAGCTCGCATGGGAAACATCCAGAGAAGTCAACGACAGTGCTTCTATACTAATTGCCAGGCGCTGAGACGAATGCCGCCAAGATCGAGCGTCTATGACTTACGGTTCAAGAATTAGCCTCAGAAACAGTGGGAAACAGTGCTTCTATACTAATTGCCAGGCGCTGAGACGAATGCCGCCAAGATCGAGCGTCTATGACTTACGGTTCAAGAATTAGCCTCAGAAACAGTGGTTCTGAACATGCTGCCAATAGCTCGCCTGGGAAACATCCAGAGAAGTCCAAGATAGTGTTTTTTTAGACTGGCTGCCACGAGCTGAAACGAATGCAGCCAAGAGCGAGCGTCTGTGACTTACGGTTCAAGAGTTATTCACAGAAACATGGTTCTGTACTTTGCTGCCAGCCGCGAAAGCGAAAGTAACCAAGATCGAGCGTCTAGGATTTACTTGTGAATAGCTCGCCTGGGAAACATCCAGATAAGTCAAAGACAGTGCTTCTATGCTAATTGCCAGGCGCTGAGACGAATGCCGCCAAGATCGAGCGTCTATGACTTACGGTTCAAGAATTAGCCTCAGAAACAGTGGGAAACAGTGCTTCTATACTAATTGCCAGGCGCTGAGACGAATGCCGCCAAGATCGAGCGTCTATGACTTACGGTTCAAGAATTAGCCTCAGAAACAGTGGTTCTGAACATGCTGCCAATAGCTCGCCTGGGAAACATCCAGAGAAGTCCAAGATAGTGTTTTTTTAGACTGGCTGCCACGAGCTGAAACGAATGCAGCCAAGAGCGAGCGTCTGTGACTTACGGTTCAAGAGTTATTCACAGAAACATGGTTCTGAACTTTGCTGCCAGCCGCGAAAGCGAAAGTAACCAAGATCGAGCGTCTAGGATTTACTTGTGAATAGCTCGCCTGGGAAACTTTCAGATAAGTCAAAGACAGTGCTTCTATACTAATTGCCAGGCGCTGAGACGAATGCCGCCAAGATCAAGCGTCTAAGACTTACGGTTCAAGAATTAGCCTCAGAAACAGTGGGAAACAGTGCTTCTATACTAATTGCCAGGCGCTGAGACGAATGCCGCCAAGATCGAGCGTCTATGACTTACGGTTCAAGAATTAGCCTCAGAAACAGTGGTTTTGAACATGCTGCCAATAGCTCGCCTGGGAAACATCCAGAGAAGTCCAAGATAGTGTTTTTTAGACTGGCTGCCACGAGCTGAAACGAATGCAGCCAAGAGCGAGCGTCTGTGACTTACGGTTCAAGAGTTATTCACAGAAACATGGTTCGGAACTTTGCTGCCAGCCGCGAAAGCGAAAATAACCAAGATCGAGCGTCTAGGATTTACTTGTCAATAGCTCGCCTGGGAAACATCCAGAGAAGTCAAAGACAGTGCTTCTATACTAATTGCCAGGTGCTGAGACGAATGCCGCCAAGGTCGAGCGTCTATGACTTACGGTTCAAGAATTAGCCTCAGAAACAGTGGTTCTGAACATGCTGCCAATAGCTCGCCTGGGAAACATCCAGAGAAGTCCAAGATAGTGTTTTTTTAGACTGGCTGCCACGAGCTGAAACGCATGCAGCCAAGAGCGAGCGTCTGTGACTTACGGTTCAAAAGTTATTCACATATACATGGTTCTGAACTTTGCTGCCAGCCGCGAAAGCGAAAGCAACCAAGATCGAGCGTCTAGGATTTACTTGTGAATAGCTCGCCTGGGAAACTTTCAGATAAGTCAAAGACAGTGCTTCTATACTAATTGCCAGGCGCTGAGACGAATGCCGCCAAGATCAAGCGTCTAAGACTTACGGTTCAAGAATTAGCCTCAGAAACAGTGGGAAACCGTGCTTCTATACTAATTGCCAGGCGCTGAGACGAATGCCGCCAAGATCGAGCGTCTATGACTTACGGTTCAAGAATTAGCCTCAGAAACAGTGGTTTTGAACATGCTGCCAATAGCTCGCCTGGGAAACATCCAGAGAAGTCCAAGATAGTGTTTTTTTAGACTGGCTGCCACGAGCTGAAACGAATGCAGCCAAGAGCGAGCGTCTGTGACTTACGGTTCAAGAGTTATTCACAGAAACATGGTTCTGAACTTTGTTGCCAGCCGCGAAAGCGAAAGTAACCAAGATCGAGCGTCTAGGATTTACTTGTGAATAGCTCGCCTGGGAAACATCCAGAGAAGTCAAAGACAGTGCTTCTATACTAATTGCCAGGCGCTGAGACGAATGCCGCCAAGATCAAGCGTCTAAGACTTACGGTTCAAGAATTAGCCTCAGAAACAGTGGGAAACCGTGCTTCTATACTAATTGCCAGGCGCTGAGACGAATGCCGCCAAGATCGAGCGTCTATGACTTACGGTTCAAGAATTAGCCTCAGAAACAGTGGTTTTGAACATGCTGCCAATAGCTCGCCTGGGAAACATCCAGAGAAGTCCAAGATAGTGTTTTTTTAGACTGGCTGCCACGAGCTGAAACGAATGCAGCCAAGAGCGAGCGTCTGTGACTTACGGTTCAAGAGTTATTCACAGAAACATGGTTCTGAACTTTGTTGCCAGCCGCGAAAGCGAAAGTAACCAAGATCGAGCGTCTAGGATTTACTTGTGAATAGCTCGCCTGGGAAACATCCAGAGAAGTCAAAGACAGTGCTTCTATACTAATTGCCAGGCGCTGAGACGAATGCCGCCAAGATCAAGCGTCTAAGACTTACGGTTCAAGAATTAGCCTCAGAAACAGTGGTTCAAAACATGCTGCCAATAGCTCGCCTGGGAAACATCCAGAGAAGTCCAAGATAGTGTTTTTTAGACTGGCTGCCACGAGCTGAAACGAATGCAGCCAAGAGCGAGCGTCTGTGACTTACGGTTCAAGAGTTATTCACAGAAACATGGTTCGGAACTTTGCTGCCAGCCGCGAAAGCGAAAATAACCAAGATCGAGCGTCTAGGATTTACTTGTCAATAGCTCGCCTGGGAAACATCCAGAGAAGTCAAAGACAGTGCTTCTATACTAATTGCCAGGTGCTGAGACGAATGCCGCCAAGGTCGAGCGTCTATGACTTACGGTTCAAGAATTAGCCTCAGAAACAGTGGTTCTGAACATGCTGCCAATAGCTCGCCTGGGAAACATCCAGAGAAGTCCAAGATAGTGTTTTTTTAGACTGGCTGCCACGAGCTGAAACGCATGCAGCCAAGAGCGAGCGTCTGTGACTTACGGTTCAAAAGTTATTCACATATACATGGTTCTGAACTTTGCTGCCAGCCGCGAAAGCGAAAGCAACCAAGATCGAGCGTCTAGGATTTACTTGTGAATAGCTCGCCTGGAAAACATCCAGAGAAGTCAAAAACAGTGCAGCTATACTAATTGCCAGGCGCTGAGACGAATGCCGCCAAGATCAAGCGTCTAAGACTTACGGTTCAAGAATTAGCCTCAGAAACAGTGGGAAACAGTGCTTCTATACTAATTGCCAGGCGCTGAGACGAATGCCGCCAAGATCGAGCGTCTATGACTTACGGTTCAAGAATTAGCCTCAGAAACAGTGGTTCTGAACATGCTGCCAATAGCTCGCCTGGGAAACATCCAGAGAAGTCCAAGATAGTGTTTTTTTAGACTGGCTGCCACGAGCTGAAACGCATGCAGCCAAGAGCGAGCGTCTGTGACTTACGGTTCAAGAGTTATTCACAGAAACATGGTTCTGAACTTTGCTGCCAGCCGCGAAAGCGAAAGTAACCAAGATCGAGCGTCTAGGATTTACTTGTGAATAGCTCGCCTGGGAAACATCCAGAGAAGTCAAAGACAGTGCTTCTATACTAATTGCCAGGCGCTGAGACGAATGCCGCCAAGATCAAGCGTCTAAGACTTACGGTTCAAGAATTAGCCTCAGAAACAGTGGTTCAAAACATGCTGCCAATAGCTCGCCTGGGAAACATCCAGAGAAGTCCAAGATAGTGTTTTTTAGACTGGCTGCCACGAGCTGAAACGAATGCAGCCAAGAGCGAGCGTCTGTGACTTACGGTTCAAGAGTTATTCACAGAAACATGGTTCGGAACTTTGCTGCCAGCCGCGAAAGCGAAAATAACCAAGATCGAGCGTCTAGGATTTACTTGTCAATAGCTCGCCTGGGAAACATCCAGTGAAGTCAAAGACAGTGCTTCTATACTAATTGCCAGGCGCTGAGACGAATGCCGCCAAG
Source organism: Rhinoderma darwinii (assembly GCF_050947455.1). NCBI lineage: Eukaryota > Metazoa > Chordata > Amphibia > Anura > Rhinodermatidae > Rhinoderma > Rhinoderma darwinii. The sequence continues at coordinate 154,386 of NW_027464222.1, forward strand.
ATCGAGCGTCTATGACTTACGGTTCAAGAATTAGCCTCAGAAACAGTGGGAAACAGTGCTTCTATACTAATTTCCAGGTGCTGAGACGAATGCCGCCAAGATCGAGCGTCTATGACTTACGGTTCAAGAATTAGCCTCAGAAACAGTGGTTCTAAACATGCTGCCAATAGCTCGCCTGGGAAACATCCAGAGAAGTCCAAGATAGTGTTTTTTAGACTGACTGCCAAGAGCTGAAACTAATGCAGCCAAGAGCGAGCGTCTGTCACTTACGGTTCAAGAGTTATTCACAGAAACATGGTTCTGAACTTTGCTGCCAGCCGCGAAAGCGAAAATAACCAAGATCGAGCGTCTAGGATTTACTTGTCAATAGCTCGCCTGGGAAACATCCAGAGAAGTCAAAGATAGTGCTTCCATACTAATTGCCAGGCGCTGAGACGAATGCCGCCAAGATCAAGCGTCTAAGACTTACGGTTCAAGAATTAGCCTCAGAAACAGTGGGAAACAGTGCTTCTATACTAATTGCCAGGCGCTGAGACGAATGCCGCCAAGATCGAGCGTCTATGACTTACGGTTCAAGAATTAGCCTCAGAAACAGTGGTTCTGAACATGCTGCCAATAGCTCGCCTGGGAAACATCCAGAGAAGTCCAAGATAGTGTTTTTTTAGACTGGCTGCCACGAGCTGAAACGCATGCAGCCAAGAGCGAGCGTCTGTGACTTACGGTTCAAGAGTTATTCACAGAAACATGGTTCTGAACTTTGCTGCCAGCCGCGAAAGCGAAAGTAACCAAGATCGAGCGTCTAGGATTTACTTGTGAATAGCTCGCCTGGGAAACTTTCAGATAAGTCAAAGACAGTGCTTCTATACTAATTGCCAGGCGCTGAGACGAATGCCGCCAAGATCAAGCGTCTAAGACTTACGGTTCAAGAATTAGCCTCAGAAACAGTGGGAAACAGTGCTTCTATACTAATTGCCAGGCGCTGAGACGAATGCCGCCAAGATCGAGCGTCTATGACTTACGGTTCAAGAATTAGCCTCAGAAACAGTGGTTTTGAACATGCTGCCAATAGCTCGCCTGGGAAACATACAGAGAAGTCCAAGATAGTGTTTTTTTTAGACTGGCTGCCACGAGCTGAAACGAATGCAGCCAAGAGCGAGCGTCTGTGACTTACGGTTCAAGAGTTATTCACAGAAACATGGTTCTGAACTTTGCTGCCAGCCGCGAAAGCGAAAGTAACCAAGATCGAGCGTCTAGGATTTACTTGTCAATAGCTCGCCTGGGAAACATCCAGAGAAGTCAAAGACAGTGCTTCTATACTAATTGCCAGGCGCTGAGACGAATGCCGCCAAGATCGAGCGTCTATGACTTACGGTTCAAGAATTAGCCTCAGAAACAGTGGGAAACAGTGCTTCTATACTAATTTCCAGATGCTGAGACGAATACCGCCAAGATCGAGCGTCTATGACTTACGGTTCAAGAATTAGCCTCAGAAACAGTGGTTCTAAACATGCTGCCAATAGCTCGCCTGGGAAACATCCAGAGAAGTCCAAGATAGTGTTTTTTAGACTGACTGCCACGAGCTGAAACGAATGCAGCCAAGAGCGAGCGTCTGTGACTTACGGTTCAAGAGTTATTCACAGAAACATGGTTCTGAACATGCTGCCAGCCGCGAAAGCGAAAGTAACAAAGATCGAGCGTCTAGGATTTACTTGTCAATAGCTCGCCTGGGAAACTTTCAGATAAGTCAAAGACAGTGCTTCTATACTAATTGCCAGGCGCTGAGACGAATGCCGCCAAGATCAAGCGTCTAAGACTTACGGTTCAAGAATTAGCCTCAGAAACAGTGGTTCTGAACATGCTGCTAATAGCTCGTCTGGGAAACATCCAGAGAAGTCCAAGATAGTGTTTTTTAGACTGGCTGCCACGAGCTGAAACGAATACAGCCAAGAGCGAGCGTCTGTGACTTACGGTTCAAGAGTTATTCACAGAAACATGGTTCGGAACTTTGCTGCCAGCCGCGAAAGCGAAAATAACCAAGATCGAGCGTCTAGGATTTACTTGTCAATAGCTCGCCTGGGAAACATCCAGAGAAGTCAAAGACAGTGCTTCTATACTAATTGCCAGGTGCTGAGACGAATGCCGCCAAGGTCGAGCGTCTATGACTTACGGTTCAAGAATTAGCCTCAGAGGGGGCGGAGCTAACCGCACTGTGAGATGGTCGCTTGATCCCGGCGCTCCTCACTGAGACGCAGACTTCCACGGCTGGAGGGCTTTTAAGTACACGATAATGGTCCGTACAAGTCGGGACAAATCGTGTGACTCCCGGGGGACCCCGAAAACCGGTAAAACGCAGTCGGAGATGGAGAAATTCCTCCATAAAAAGCATCTCTCCCCGGCCGGGAAAAGCAAGATGGCGCCGGAGAAATCACTCCCGCCGGAAATAAGCCGCGACGATGATTCTGATGAAGAGAGCTCCTGTACGCACTCTGATGCTGGAGGTGGGTCAGATCCATTACCTATCACTAGAGCTTTCTTGAAAAAAGCACTGGCTAGCGCGATGTCCCCAGTATTAAAGGAACTGTCTTCCATTAAAGCGGACATACAGCATGTGGGGCAAAGAGTGGCAGTACTGGAGGACACTCAATCCGCCATTATGCAACAAGTGGAGGCCGTGCAAGGTGCTGTAGCTTCACATGTCTCCCATCTAAATCATACTTATCTACAGTTGGAGGATCAGGAGAACCGCAGCAGGCGGAAAAATGTCAGGTTGAGAGGCATCCCAGAGACGGTATCCACAGAGGAGATCTTGCCAACAGTGAGGATCATTTTCTCGACCATTCTGGGACAGGAAAAAGCGGCGCAGGTCATTATTGAGAGAGCCCATCGGGCATTACGACCTAAGCCATCTCGAGACGAACCTCCCAGAGATGTTATCTGCGGTCTGCTCAATTTTTTGGACACGTCTGCCATTCTCTCGGCTGCACGAGTGATTCCCGACTTGGCATTTGAGGATAGCAAGATACTGGTCTTCCAGGATCTAGCTGCCAGCACCCTGGCCAAAAGACGGCTGCTGAAGCCCTTGACCGAAGCTTTGAGGCTAAGGAAGATACCCATGCGATGGCTGTTCCCGTTCGGCCTGGCGATCCTGAGGGAGGGTCGACAGATCACTATCAGGACGCCAGAAGACCTCGCTAAAGCCTGGCCGAAAATAGGCATGGAGAAAATCGACATACCGGACTGGATGCCGATACAGCGAGATGTCCCGACATGCGAGGTCCCTGATCCGCACACTTGGCAGAAACCCCGGAAGTTTAAGGCCCCACGTAGCAACACAAGGAGAGGGTTTGGACAGCAACTGGAAGCCCCATGAGCCCGTTCGGGGCCCCCGCTAGAGGGGATTTGACCACTTTATATCCTTTACTTTTTGGCTAAGTTGTTATAAGATTTATGCCCTGTCACTGTGTTGTTATGATGTTCATCAGCACGTACACCCTCCTTTTATGGCACAAGATTTGTAGATTATATGGAAGTCTGTGTTCTCTCTTAACATTGAATGAGGTTGGTTCCCTCGTTTCATCCCCCTTGCAACTCTGTAGTCGGGCCACGACATCTTAAGACAAGGGACATCCTCTGTGGGATAGGAGGTTCCCCCTTAATACCTTTTTGCCTATGGAATGTCGTTGCCTCGCTACATCTTTTTCTATTTTTTCTTTTGTATATAGTTATATGTGTGTTTTGCATCCCTCCGGTGTTCACGCCTACATTGTATTATGAAGCTAATTGTTTTCTGAATGGGTCATGGCCCCGATTACTTTCTTGACACTGAATGTAAATGGGTTTGGGACACCGCAAAAGAGGTCTCAGGTGTTCAAAATGTTTAAACAGGATAAGCCGGACGTCTTGATGTTGCAGGAGACTCATTTCCGCCATGAGAGGTTACCCCGCTTGCCGTTGTCCTCGTACAGCCAGTGGTTCCATAGTACCCATACATCGGCCTCTAGAGGTGTGACTGTAGGTATTCATAAAGATTTTCCATTCAAAGTAGAAGTTTCAAAGGCTGATCCGGCAGGCCGATATATTTTTCTTAAGGGTTCTCTCTGCAACACCAAGATGACTATAGCATGTTTGTATGCCCCCAATGATAAACAGATTCCGTGGTTGCTTAAGACATTACGTATACTTAAGAGTTTTGGGGAGGGGATGTCAGTTGTGGGAGGGGATCTAAATGTGGCGCTGGAACCTGATCTCGACTCTACTTCGACCGCCCGTGTGTTCACTCATCGAGCTATGCACAAACTTAAATTGATGTTATATAACTGCCAGCTAACGGACGTATGGCGTCTCTCCCATCCACAGGAAAGAGACTATACATTTTATTCACATCGACATAAAGTATATCGCAGACTAGACTACATCTTTATGTCTACGCCGTGCCTTTCGAATTTGCAGTCAACTTCCATAGGGCATATTACAGTTTCAGATCATGCCCCGGTGCTGGCTACAATACATGTTCGAGATCTGCCGGTCAGATCTTGGTCTTGGCGGCTTAATGACACGATACTCTCAGATGAGGTGCACACGGGGGTCTTGGGTGCGAAATTGGAGGAATATTTTTGTCTAAATAGTACACCTGATGTAACAGTGCCAGTAATATGGGAAGCCCATAAAGCATTTATCCGAGGTGAATTCATTGCATTATGCTCTCGTTTGAAGAAGGATAGGAATAAGAAAATGCAGTCTTTGCTGGCGCAGATCTCGGCTCTTGAACGACTACACCAGCAAACTCTGACAGCTCCATTACGCAAGGAATTGGACTCCCTCCGTCATAATCTTAAAGATATGCTAAATATACAGACAGCAAAGGCCTTTCAGAGACTCAAATGTCGTATATATTTACATGGGGACAGGGGCTCAAAATTGATGTCCAAAATGCTCAAGACTCAAACGGAGAAATCCTTTGTTTCCTCTGTTAAGACAGCCTCGGGTCAGCGGGTTTCTACCACTCCTCAAGTGGCCGAAGCCTTTAGACAGTTCTACGCTAACTTATACAATCTAGACGCTCAAGGTCCAGCGAGTTCATTAGCCTCAGCACACGAAGACAGAGAAGTGGCGGTTCGGTCTTTCCTCAGCAAACTGACTTTTCCCCAATTATCAGATAGTGAAAATACATCCCTATTGGCCCCCTTCACGATAGAAGAGTTGCAGACCAGTTTAACGAGCATACCCTCGGGGAAATGTCCAGGGCCAGATGGACTACCCATCACGTATTACAAAAAATTTAGTAGCATACTTCTCCCACACTTTCTGGAGGTATGTAATTCTCTCCTGAGTGGTTCTTCCCTCCCGCCGCAGGCTCTGGAAGCCTTCATTACTCTCATTCCAAAAGAAGGAAAGAGTCCTGATGACTGTGCAAGCTATAGGCCGATTTCACTGTTAAACACAGATGTGAAGTGGTGGGCCAAACTACTGGCTAGCAGAATAGCTAAATTTTTACCGAAATTGATAGCAGAAGAGCAGGTGGGTTTTGTTCCGCGGCGGGAAGGGAAGAATAACATCACTAGAGTTATTAATGCGATACACCTCGCGCGAAGGAAGAGGGTTCCTCTTGTCCTTTTAGGAACTGACGCTGAAAAGGCCTTCGATAGGGTCGACTGGAGGTTTATCCAAAGTGCCTTAGAAAAATTTAAGTTTCCCCAGCCCTTTATAAGTGCCATATTCTCCTTATACTCAAAGCCTTCAGCCAAAATTAGAGTAAATGGAATATTGTCAGCCCCTTTCTTCATAAAAAATGGCACCAGACAGGGCTGTCCTCTCTCCCCGGCTCTTTTTATTTTGGCCCTAGAGCCACTGTTATTATATATTAGACAACATGAAGAGGTTAGAGGATTGAAGGTAGGGGCGGTAGAGCATAAAATTGCAGCATTCGCTGATGATCTCCTTTTATTTATCACCAACCCACTGTCGGCTCTGCCGCACCTACTGACGCTGTTCGATAAGTTTGGTTTCGTTTCCAACTTCAAAATAAATCTTAGCAAGTTGGAAGCGTTAAATATCAATGTCTCCTCCCGGATCATTCTTAAACTGCAAAATTGCACCCCCTTCAGGTGGCCATCCGGGGCTATAAAATTTCTGGGGGTTATGATTCCTGCTGACCTGAGGGAGCTCTTTAGTCTCAATTATAAAGCCCTTTTTGCTAAGATCCGTAAGCAATTGTTATCCATGAGAATCCCGTTTATGTCGTGGTTTGGTAGGAAGAACTTACTCGCCACTTATATACTTCCGCAGATTACGTACCTGGTGTGTGCTTTACCTATAGAGGTTCCGAAGAGCTACTTCAGGAATTTCAAATCCCTATTCATTTCCTTTTTATGGGGCTCTAAGAGATCCAGACTAGCATACTCCTTCCTGATACAAAAGAAGGAGCAAGGGGGCATCTCCCTACCGGATCTGGAAACTTATTTTATAGCGAACCATTTAGCCCGCTGGACGCAACTGGCAGACGGGGGTAATACCTCTCTGTCTGTGGTTATGGAAAGATCCCTCATGGGACCAGAGATGTTGGGATTGCTATGGGTTCGATCTGCCTCATACTCCTCAAAGGGATACTTGAGCCCAATCACTAAGGGAACGATGGCGGTGTGCCACACGGCAAAAGCCTTGAATATGTCAAAACAGCTCCTCTCGCCTCTTGCTCCTTTGAGTGTCTTGCCCTCATATTTGGGTAGACCGTCCGATAGAACAGCGGATTTTTGGAGGTGCTTAAATAAGGTACAAGTATCTGAATTGTGGGAACTAGATGGGCCGCCCGACTTGCAATCGGTTTTTAAGGGACGGGATCTGAAGCAACCAAACGCACTACAAATGGCAGATTATACAACTACCATTGGTATGTTCAAAGCTCAATCACCTCCATTAAAAGTAGACCCGACCTGGCTAGAAAATTACATATTATTACCGGCCACCCCGTCTAAAGTTCTGTCTAAATTGTATAAAGGCATTCTATTGGAGACATCTTCGCAAAAACCTCATTTTGTGAGACAATGGGAAAGGGATTTGGGCTTGTCTCTCTCCAAAGAGGAAGTAGGGTTTATATTGAAAGCCGCTCAGGGGTTTTCTAAGTGTGTACGTATACAAGAAAATTCCTACAAGCTGGTAACACGTTGGTACCGAACTCCGGACTTCCTATTTTCTATAGGTTTAGTCTCTGATAATTTATGTTGGAGGTGCCGAGAGGGTCCGGGCACCTTCCTTCACATCTGGTGGTCATGCCCCAAGATATTAAGCTATTGGAGGGGGGTTGAAAAAATAATAAATTCTGTCTGTTCCACAAACATTACACTAACATCAGCACTGATACTACTCTGGTTGCCAATACCTGATTTTACGCCATCTGTACACAGTCTTCCGACCCACATGATCTCTGCTGCTAAATTGCTAGTGCCTACCTTTTGGAGACAGTCTAACCCACCGACGGTGGAGATATGGTTAGATAAAATGCAGCAGATATGTAGATTGGAGGAAATGGCTGCCTGGATAGACCATTCAAGGGAGAGATATCTGAAAATATGGAAACCATGGCTGGTCCGGGAGGTAGGGGGGCCATAAGATATCCATAAACACTGTCTTCACAACTCAGCACAATTCTGTTATTCACGTCATGTTATGAATTAAGAGACCTTTTAAATTCAAGTCAAGTTGAGTCCTATTTGCATATTTTCAACCATTGTAATGTGGCAATGTGACATAAAGGCGTGACACCGGAGGATGCTACTACCATGTTCTTATTTTCCTGTATTATGTCTTAGCTATTTTGTACTCTTACTGAGATGCATGTCAGTTCAGGGTCTCTTGTGGGTTAGCTTGTATTGTGAGGATGTTGTTTCCTTTGCGATGTCTATCTGACGTCATTTTCAAAGAGTTGTAATGATACCCAAGATCTGTATTCTTGCTTTGTTTTCATTTTGCAAACCCTGATATCTGACTTGTATTGTATCGTATGATGTCTTCCCTTGTATGTTTTGTGTACCAGTTTAATAAAAAGAGATTTTGCAAAAAAAAAGAATTAGCCTCAGAAATAGTGGTTCTGAACATGCTGCCAATAGCTCGCCTGGGAAACATCCAGAGAAGTCCAAGATAGTGTTTTTTTTAGACTGGCTGCCACGAGCTGAAACGAATGCAGCCAAGAGCGAGCGTCTGTGACTTACGGTTCAAAAGTTATTCACATAAACATGGTTCTGAACTTTGCTGCCAGCCGCGAAAGCGAAAGCAACCAAGATCGAGCGTCTAGGATTTACTTGTGAATAGCTCGCCTGGAAAACATCCAGAGAAGTCAAAGACAGTGCAGCTATACTAATTGCCAGGCGCTGAGACGAATGCCGCCAAGATCAAGCGTCTAAGACTTACGGTTCAAGAATTAGCCTCAGAAACAGTGGGAAACAGTGCTTCTATACTAATTGCCAGGCGCTGAGACGAATGCCGCCAAGATCGAGCGTCTATGACTTACGGTTCAAGAATTAGCCTCAGAAACAGTGGTTCTGAACATGCTGCCAATAGCTCGCCTGGGAAACATCCAGAGAAGTCCAAGATAGTGTTTTTTAGACTGGCTGCCACGAGCTGAAACGAATGCAGCCAAGAGCGAGCGTCTGTCACTTACGGTTCAAGAGTTATTCACAGAAACATGGTTCTGAACTTTGCTGCCAGCCGCGAAAGCGAAAATAACCAAGATCGAGCGTCTAGGATTTACTTGTCAATAGCTCGCCTGGGAAACATCCAGAGAAGTCAAAGATAGTGCTTCCATACTAATTGCCAGGCGCTGAGACGAATGCCGCCAAGATCAAGCGTCTAAGACTTACGGTTCAAGAATTAGCCTCAGAAACAGTGGGAAACAGTGCTTCTATACTAATTGCCAGGCGCTGAGACGAATGCCGCCAAGATCGAGCGTCTATGACTTACGGTTCAAGAATTAGCCTCAGAAACAGTGGTTCTGAACATGCTGCCAATAGCTCGCCTGGGAAACATCCAGAGAAGTCCAAGATAGTGTTTTTTAGACTGGCTGCCACGAGCTGAAACGAATGCAGCCAAGAGCGAGCGTCTGTCACTTACGGTTCAAGAGTTATTCACAGAAACATGGTTCTGAACTTTGCTGCCAGCCGCGAAAGCGAAAATAACCAAGATCGAGCGTCTAGGATTTACTTGTCAATAGCTCGCCTGGGAAACATCCAGAGAAGTCAAAGATAGTGCTTCCATACTAATTGCCAGGCGCTGAGACGAATGCCGCCAAGATCAAGCGTCTAAGACTTACGGTTCAAGAATTAGCCTCAGAAACAGTGGGAAACAGTGCTTCTATACTAATTGCCAGGCGCTGAGACGAATGCCGCCAAGATCGAGCGTCTATGACTTACGGTTCAAGAATTAGCCTCAGAAACAGTGGTTCTGAACATGCTGCCAATAGCTCGCCTGGGAAACATCCAGAGAAGTCCAAGATAGTGTTTTTTTAGACTGGCTGCCACGAGCTGAAACGAATGCAGCCAAGAGCGAGCGTCTGTGACTTACGGTTCAAGAGTTATTCACAGAAACATGGTTCGGAACTTTGCTGCCAGCCGCGAAAGCGAAAATAACCAAGATCGAGCGTCTAGGATTTACTTGTCAATAGCTCGCCTGGGAAACATCCAGAGAAGTCAAAGACAGTGCTTCTATACTAATTGCCAGGTGCTGAGACGAATGCCGCCAAGGTCGAGCGTCTATGACTTACGGTTCAAGAATTAGCCTCAGAAACAGTGGTTCTGAACATGCTGCCAATAGCTCGCCTGGGAAACATCCAGAGAAGTCCAAGATAGTGTTTTTTTTAGACTGGCTGCCACGAGCTGAAACGAATGCAGCCAAGAGCGAGCGTCTGTGACTTACAGTTCAAAAGTTATTCACATAAACATGGTTCTGAACTTTGCTGCCAGCCGCGAAAGCGAAAGCAACCAAGATCGAGCGTCTAGGATTTACTTGTGAATAGCTCGCCTGGAAAACATCCAGAGAAGTCAAAGACAGTGCAGCTATACTAATTGCCAGGCGCTGAGACGAATGCCGCCAAGATCAAGCGTCTAAGACTTACGGTTCAAGAATTAGCCTCAGAAACAGTGGGAAACAGTGCTTCTATACTAATTGCCAGGCGCTGAGACGAATGCCGCCAAGATCGAGCGTCTATGACTTACGGTTCAAGAATTAGCCTCAGAAACAGTGGTTCTGAACATGCTGCCAATAGCTCGCCTGGGAAACATCCAGAGAAGTCCAAGATAGTGTTTTTTAGACTGGCTGCCACGAGCTGAAACGAATGCAGCCAAGAGCGAGCGTCTGTCACTTACGGTTCAAGAGTTATTCACAGAAACATGGTTCTGAACTTTGCTGCCAGCCGCGAAAGCGAAAGTAACCAAGATCGAGCGTCTAGGATTTACTTGTGAATAGCTCGCCTGAGAAACTTTCAGATAAGTCAAAGACAGTGCTTCTATACTAATTGCCAGGCGCTGAGACGAATGACGCCAAGATCAAGCGTCTAAGACTTACGGTTCAAGAATTAGCCTCAGAAACAGTGGGAAACAGTGCTTCTATACTAATTGCCAGGCGCTGAGACGAATGCCGCCAAGATCGAGCGTCTATGACTTACAGTTCAAGAATTAGCCTCAGAAACAGTGGTTTTGAACATGCTGCCAATAGCTCGCCTGGGAAACATACAGAGAAGTCCAAGATAGTGTTTTTTTTAGACTGGCTGCCACGAGCTGAAACGAATGCAGCCAAGAGCGAGCGTCTGTGACTTACGGTTCAAGAGTTATTCACAGAAACATGGTTCTGAACTTTGCTGCCAGCCGCGAAAGCGAAAGTAACCAAGATCGAGCGTCTAGGATTTACTTGTCAATACCTCGCCTGGGAAACATCCAGAGAAGTCAAAGACAGTGCTTCTATACTAATTGCCAGGCGCTGAGACGAATGCCGCCAAGATCGAGCGTCTATGACTTACGGTTCAAGAATTAGCCTCAGAAACAGTGGGAAACAGTGCTTCTATACTAATTGCCAGGCGCTGAGACGAATGCCGCCAAGATCGAGCGTCTATGACTTACGGTTCAAGAATTAGCCTCAGAACCAGTGGTTCTGAACATGCTGCCAATAGATCGCCTGGGAAACATCCAGAGAAGTCCAAGATAGTGTTTTTTAGACTGGCTGCCACGAGCTGAAACGAATGCAGCCAAGAGCGAGCGTCTGTGACTTACGGTTCAAGAGTTATTCACAGAAACATGGTTCTGAACTTTGCTGCCAGCCGCGAAAGCGAAAGTAACCAAGATCGAGCGTCTAGGATTTACTTGTCAATAGCTCGCCTGGGAAACATCCAGAGAAGTCAAAGACAGTGCTTCTATACTAATTGCCAGGCGCTGAGACGAATGCCGCCAAGATCGAGCGTCTATGACTTACGGTTCAAGAATTAGCCTCAGAAACAGTGGGAAACAGTGCTTCTATACTAATTGCCAGGCGCTGAGACGAATGCCGCCAAGATCGAGCGTCTATGACTTACGGTTCAAGAATTAGCCTCAGAAACAGTGGTTTTGAACATGCTGCCAATAGCTCGCCTGGGAAACATCCAGAGAAGTCCAAGATAGTGTTTTTTTAGACTGGCTGCCACGAGCTGAAACGAATGCAGCCAAGAGCGAGCGTCTGTGACTTACGGTTCAAGAGTTATTCACAGAAACATGGTTCTGAACTTTGCTGCCAGCCGCGAAAGCGAAAGTAACCAAGATCGAGCGTCTAGGATTTACTTGTGAATAGCTCGCCTGGGAAACATCCAGAGAAGTCAAAGACAGTGCTTCTATACTAATTGCCAGGCGCTGAGACGAATGCCGCCAAGATCAAGCGTCTAAGACTTACGGTTCAAGAATTAGCCTCAGAAACAGTGGTTCTGAACATGCTGCCAATAGCTGGCCTGGGAAACATCCAGAGAAGTCCAAGATAGTGTTTTTTTTAGACTGGCTGCCACGAGCTGAAACGAATCCAGCCAAGAGCGAGCGTCTGTGACTTACGGTTCAAAAGTTATTCACATAAACATGGTTCTGAACTTTGCTGCCAGCCGCGAAAGCGAAAGCAACCAAGGTCGAGCGTCTAGGATTTACTTGTGAATAGCTCGCCTGGAAAACATCCAGAGAAGTCAAAGTCAGTGCAGCTATACTAATTGCCAGGCGCTGAGACGAATGCCGCAAGGATCAAGCGTCTAAGACTTACGGTTCAAGAATTAGCCTCAGAAACAGTGGGAAACAGTGCTTCTATACTAATTGCCAGGCGCTGAGACGAATGCCGCCAAGATCGAGCGTCTATGACTTACGGTTCAAGAATTAGCCTCAGAAACAGTGGTTCTGAACATGCTGCCAATAGCTCGCCTGGGAAACATCCAGAGAAGTCCAAGATAGTGTTTTTTAGACTGGCTGCCACGAGCTGAAACGAATGCAGCCAAGAGCGAGCGTCTGTGACTTACGGTTCAAGAGTTATTCACAGAAACATGGTTCTGAACTTTGATGCCAGCCGCGAAAGCGAAAGTAACCAAGATCGAGCGTCTACGATTTACTTGTCAATAGCTCGCCTGGGAAACATCCAGAGAAGTCAAAGACAGTGCTTCTATACTAATTGCCAGGCGCTGAGACGAATGCCGCCAAGATCAAGCGTCTAAGACTTACGGTTCAAGAATTAGCCTCAGAAACAGTGGTTCTGAACATGCTGCCAATAGCTCGCCTGGGAAACATCCAGAGAAGTCCAAGATAGTGTTTTTTTTAGACTGGCTGCCACGAGCTGAAACGAATGCAGCCAAGAGCGAGCGTCTGTGACTTACGGTTCAAGAGTTATTCACAGAAACATGGTTCTGAACTTTGCTGCCAGCCGCGAAAGCGAAAGTAACCAAGATCGAGCGTCTAGGATTTACTTGTCAATAGCTCGCCTGGGAAACATCCAGAGAAGTCAAAGACAGTGCTTCTATACTAATTGCCAGGCGCTGAGACGAATGCCGCCAAGATCGAGCGTCTATGACTTACGGTTCAAGAATTAGCCTCAGAAACAGTGGGAAACAGTGCTTCTATACTAATTGCCAGGCGCTGAGACGAATGCCGCCAAGATCGAGCGTCTATGACTTACGGTTCAAGAATTAGCCTCAGAACCAGTGGTTCTGAACATGCTGCCAATAGATCGCCTGGGAAACATCCAGAGAAGTCCAAGATAGTGTTTTTTAGACTGGCTGCCACGAGCTGAAACGAATGCAGCCAAGAGCGAGCGTCTGTGACTTACGGTTCAAGAGTTATTCACAGAAACATGGTTCTGAACTTTGCTGCCAGCCGCGAAAGCGAAAGTAACCAAGATCGAGCGTCTAGGATTTACTTGTCAATAGCTCGCCTGGGAAACTTTCAGATAAGTCAAAGACAGTGCTTCTATAATAATTGCCAGGCGCTGAGACGAATGCCGCCAAGATCAAGCGTCTAAGACTTACGGTTCAAGAATTAGCCTCAGAAACAGTGGGAAACAGTGCTTCTATACTAATTGCCAGGCGCTGAGACGAATGCCGCCAAGATCGAGCGTCTATGACTTACGGTTCAAGAATTAGCCTCAGAAACAGTGGTTTTGAACATGCTGCCAATAGCTCGCCTGGGAAACATCCAGAGAAGTCCAAGATAGTGTTTTTTTAGACTGGCTGCCACGAGCTGAAACGAATGCAGCCAAGAGCGAGCGTCTGTGACTTACGGTTCAAGAGTTATTCACAGAAACATGGTTCTGAACTTTGCTGCCAGCCGCGAAAGCGAAAGTAACCAAGATCGAGCGTCTAGGATTTACTTGTGAATAGCTCGCCTGGGAAACATCCAGAGAAGTCAAAGACAGTGCTTCTATACTAATTGCCAGGCGCTGAGACGAATGCCGCCAAGATCAAGCGTCTAAGACTTACGGTTCAAGAATTAGCCTCAGAAACAGTGGTTCTGAACATGCTGCCAATAGCTCGCCTGGGAAACATCCAGAGAAGTCCAAGATAGTGTTTTTTTTAGACTGGCTGCCACGAGCTGAAACGAATCCAGCCAAGAGCGAGCGTCTGTGACTTACGGTTCAAAAGTTATTCACATAAACATGGTTCTGAACTTTGCTGCCAGCCGCGAAAGCGAAAGCAACCAAGGTCGAGCGTCTAGGATTTACTTGTGAATAGCTCGCCTGGAAAACATCCAGAGAAGTCAAAGACAGTGCAGCTATACTAATTGCCAGGCGCTGAGACGAATGCCGCAAGGATCAAGCGTCTAAGACTTACGGTTCAAGAATTAGCCTCAGAAACAGTGGGAAACAGTGCTTCTATACTAATTGCCAGGCGCTGAGACGAATGCCGCCAAGATCGAGCGTCTATGACTTACGGTTCAAGAATTAGCCTCAGAAACAGGGGTTCTGAACATGCTGCCAATAGCTCGCCTGGGAAACATCCAGAGAAGTCCAAGATAGTGTTTTTTAGACTGGCTGCCACGAGCTGAAACGAATGCAGCCAAGAGCGAGCGTCTGTGACTTACGGTTCAAGAGTTATTCACAGAAACATGGTTCTGAACTTTGATGCCAGCCGCGAAAGCGAAAGTAACCAAGATCGAGCGTCTAGGATTTACTTGTCAATAGCTCGCCTGGGAAACATCCAGAGAAGTCAAAGACAGTGCTTCTATACTAATTGCCAGGCGCTGAGACGAATGCCGCCAAGATCAAGCGTCTAAGACTTACGGTTCAAGAATTAGCCTCAGAAACAGTGGTTCTGAACATGCTGCTAATAGCTCGTCTGGGAAACATCCAGAGAAGTCCAATATAGTGTTTTTTAGACTGGCTGCCACGAGCTGAAACGAATGCAACCAAGAGCGAGCGTCTGTGACTTACGATTCAAGAGTTATTCATAGAAACATGGTTCTGAACTTTGCTGCCAGCCGCGAAAGCGAAAGCAACCAAGATCGAGCGTCTAGGATTTACTTGTGAATAGCTCGCCTGGAAAACATCCAGAGAAGTCAAAGACAGTGCAGCTATACTAATTGCCAGGCGCTGAGACGAATGCCGCCCAGATCAAGCGTCTACGACTTACGGTTCAAGAATTAGCCTCAGAAACAGTGGGAAACAGTGCTTCTATACTAATTGCCAGGCGCTGAGACGAATGCCGCCAAGATCGAGCGTCTATGACTTACGGTTCAAGAATTAGCCTCAGAAACAGTGGTTCTGAACATGCTGCCAATAGCTCGCCTGGGAAACATCCAGAGAAGTCCAAGATAGTGTTTTTTAGACTGGCTGCCACGAGCTGAAACGAATGCAGCCAAGAGCGAGCGTCTGTCACTTACGGTTCAAGAGTTATTCACAGAAACATGGTTCTGAACTTTGCTGCCAGCCGCGAAAGCAAAAATAACCAAGATCGAGCGTCTAGGATTTACTTGTCAATAGCTCGCCTGGGAAACATCCAGTGAAGTCAAAGACAGTGCTTCTATACTAATTGCCAGGCGCTGAGACGAATGCCGCCAAGATCGAGCGTCTATGACTTACGGTTCAAGAATTAGCCTCAGAAACAGTGGTTCTAAACATGCTGCCAATAGCTCGCCTGGGAAACATCCAGAGAAGTCCAAGATAGTGTTTTTTAGACTGACTGCCACGAGCTGAAACGAATGCAGCCAAGAGCGAGCGTCTGTCACTTACGGTTCAAGAGTTATTCACAGAAACATGGTTCTGAACTTTGCTGCCAGCCGCGAAAGCGAAAGTAACCAAGATCGAGCGTCTAGGATTTACTTGTCAATAGCTCGCCTGGGAAACTTTCAGATAAGTCAAAGACAGTGCTTCTATAATAATTGCCAGGCGCTGAGACGAATGCCGCCAAGATCAAGCGTCTAAGACTTACGGTTCAAGAATTAGCCTCAGAAACAGTGGGAAACAGTGCTTCTATACTAATTGCCAGGCGCTGAGACGAATGCCGCCAAGATCGAGCGTCTATGACTTACGGTTCAAGAATTAGCCTCAGAAACAGTGGTTTTGAACATGCTGCCAATAGCTCGCCTGGGAAACATCCAGAGAAGTCCAAGATAGTGTTTTTTTAGACTGGCTGCCACGAGCTGAAACGAATGCAGCCAAGAGCGAGCGTCTGTGACTTACGGTTCAAGAGTTATTCACAGAAACATGGTTCTGAACTTTGCTGCCAGCCGCGAAAGCGAAAGTAACCAAGATCGAGCGTCTAGGATTTACTTGTGAATAGCTCGCCTGGGAAACATCCAGAGAAGTCAAAGACAGTGCTTCTATACTAATTGCCAGGCGCTGAGACGAATGCCGCCAAGATCAAGCGTCTAAGACTTACGGTTCAAGAATTAGCCTCAGAAACAGTGGTTCTGAACATGCTGCCAATAGCTCGCCTGGGAAACATCCAGAGAAGTCCAAGATAGTGTTTTTTTTAGACTGGCTGCCACGAGCTGAAACGAATCCAGCCAAGAGCGAGCGTCTGTGACTTACGGTTCAAAAGTTATTCACATAAACATGGTTCTGAACTTTGCTGCCAGCCGCGAAAGCGAAAGCAACCAAGGTCGAGCGTCTAGGATTTACTTGTGAATAGCTCGCCTGGAAAACATCCAGAGAAGTCAAAGACAGTGCAGCTATACTAATTGCCAGGCGCTGAGACGAATGCCGCAAGGATCAAGCGTCTAAGACTTACGGTTCAAGAATTAGCCTCAGAAACAGTGGGAAACAGTGCTTCTATACTAATTGCCAGGCGCTGAGACGAATGCCGCCAAGATCGAGCGTCTATGACTTACGGTTCAAGAATTAGCCTCAGAAACAGTGGTTCTGAACATGCTGCCAATAGCTCGCCTGGGAAACATCCAGAGAAGTCCAAGATAGTGTTTTTTAGACTGGCTGCCACGAGCTGAAACGAATGCAGCCAAGAGCGAGCGTCTGTGACTTACGGTTCAAGAGTTATTCACAGAAACATGGTTCTGAACTTTGATGCCAGCCGCGAAAGCGAAAGTAACCAAGATCGAGCGTCTAGGATTTACTTGTCAATAGCTCGCCTGGGAAACATCCAGAGAAGCCAAAGACAGTGCTTCTATACTAATTGCCAGGCGCTGAGACGAATGCCGCCAAGATCAAGCGTCTAAGACTTACGGTTCAAGAATTAGCCTCAGAAACAGTGGTTCTGAACATGCTGCTAATAGCTCGTCTGGGAAACATCCAGAGAAGTCCAATATAGTGTTTTTTAGACTGGCTGCCACGAGCTGAAACGAATGCAACCAAGAGCGAGCGTCTGTGACTTACGATTCAAGAGTTATTCATAGAAACATGGTTCTGAACTTTGCTGCCAGCCGCGAAAGCGAAAGCAACCAAGATCGAGCGTCTAGGATTTACTTGTGAATAGCTCGCCTGGAAAACATCCAGAGAAGTCAAAGACAGTGCAGCTATACTAATTGCCAGGCGCTGAGACGAATGCCGCCAAGATCAAGCGTCTACGACTTACGGTTCAAGAATTAGCCTCAGAAACAGTGGGAAACAGTGCTTCTATACTAATTGCCAGGCGCTGAGACGAATGCCGCCAAGATCGAGCGTCTATGACTTACGGTTCAAGAATTAGCCTCAGAAACAGTGGTTCTGAACATGCTGCCAATAGCTCGCCTGGGAAACATCCAGAGAAGTCCAAGATAGTGTTTTTTAGACTGGCTGCCACGAGCTGAAACGAATGCAGCCAAGAGCGAGCGTCTGTCACTTACGGTTCAAGAGTTATTCACAGAAACATGGTTCTGAACTTTGCTGCCAGCCGCGAAAGCAAAAATAACCAAGATCGAGCGTCTAGGATTTACTTGTCAATAGCTCGCCTGGGAAACATCCAGTGAAGTCAAAGACAGTGCTTCTATACTAATTGCCAGGCGCTGAGACGAATGCCGCCAAGATCGAGCGTCTATGACTTACGGTTCAAGAATTAGCCTCAGAAACAGTGGTTCTAAACATGCTGCCAATAGCTCGCCTGGGAAACATCCAGAGAAGTCCAAGATAGTGTTTTTTAGACTGACTGCCACGAGCTGAAACGAATGCAGCCAAGAGCGAGCGTCTGTCACTTACGGTTCAAGAGTTATTCACAGAAACATGGTTCTGAACTTTGCTGCCAGCCGCGAAAGCGAAAATAACCAAGATCGAGCGTCTAGGATTTACTTGTCAATAGCTCGCCTGGGAAACATCCAGAGAAGTCAAAGATAGTGCTTCCATACTAATTGCCAGGCGCTGAGACGAATGCCGCCAAGATCAAGCGTCTAAGACTTACGGTTCAAGAATTAGCCTCAGAAACAGTGGGAAACAGTGCTTCTATACTAATTGCCAGGCGCTGAGACGAATGCCGCCAAGATCGAGCGTCTATGACTTACGGTTCAAGAATTAGCCTCAGAAACAGTGGTTCTGAACATGCTGCCAATAGCTCGCCTGGGAAACATCCAGAGAAGTCCAAGATAGTGTTTTTTTAGACTGGCTGCCACGAGCTGAAACGCATGCAGCCAAGAGCGAGCGTCTGTGACTTACGGTTCAAGAGTTATTCACAGAAACATGGTTCTGAACTTTGCTGCCAGCCGCGAAAGCGAAAGTAACCAAGATCGAGCGTCTAGGATTTACTTGTGAATAGCTCGCCTGGGAAACTTTCAGATAAGTCAAAGACAGTGCTTCTATACTAATTGCCAGGCGCTGAGACGAATGCCGCCAAGATCAAGCGTCTAAGACTTACGGTTCAAGAATTAGCCTCAGAAACAGTGGGAAACAGTGCTTCTATACTAATTGCCAGGCGCTGAGACGAATGCCGCCAAGATCGAGCGTCTATGACTTACGGTTCAAGAATTAGCCTCAGAAACAGTGGTTTTGAACATGCTGCCAATAGCTCGCCTGGGAAACATACAGAGAAGTCCAAGATAGTGTTTTTTTTTAGACTGGCTGCCACGAGCTGAAACGCATGCAGCCAAGAGCGAGCGTCTGTGACTTACGGTTCAAGAGTTATTCACAGAAACATGGTTCTGAACTTTGCTGCCAGCCGCGAAAGCGAAAGTAACCAAGATCGAGCGTCTAGGATTTACTTGTGAATAGCTCGCCTGGGAAACTTTCAGATAAGTCAAAGACAGTGCTTCTATACTAATTGCCAGGCGCTGAGACGAATGACGCCAAGATCAAGCGTCTAAGACTTACGGTTCAAGAATTAGCCTCAGAAACAGTGGGAAACAGTGCTTCTATACTAATTGCCAGGCGTTGAGACGAATGCCGCCAAGATCGAGCGTCTATGACTTACGGTTCAAGAATTAGCCTCAGAAACAGTGGTTTTGAACATGCTGCCAATAGCTCGCCTGGGAAACATCCAGAGAAGTCCAAGATAGTGTTTTTTAGACTGACTGCCACGAGCTGAAACGAATGCAGCCAAGAGCGAGCGTCTGTCACTTACGGTTCAAGAGTTATTCACAGAAACATGGTTCTGAACTTTGCTGCCAGCCGCGAAAGCGAAAATAACCAAGATCGAGCGTCTAGGATTTACTTGTCAATAGCTCGCCTGGGAAGCATCCAGAGAAGTCAAAGATAGTGCTTCCATACTAATTGCCAGGCGCTGAGACGAATGCCGCCAAGATCAAGCGTCTAAGACTTACGGTTCAAGAATTAGCCTCAGAAACAGTGGGAAACAGTGCTTCTATACTAATTGCCAGGCGCTGAGACGAATGCCGCCAAGATCGAGCGTCTATGACTTACGGTTCAAGAATTAGCCTCAGAAACAGTGGTTCTGAACATGCTGCCAATAGCTCGCCTGGGAAACATCCAGAGAAGTCCAAGATAGTGTTTTTTTAGACTGGCTGCCACGAGCTGAAACGCATGCAGCCAAGAGCGAGCGTCTGTGACTTACGGTTCAAGAGTTATTCACAGAAACATGGTTCTGAACTTTGCTGCCAGCCGCGAAAGCGAAAGTAACCAAGATCGAGCGTCTAGGATTTACTTGTGAATAGCTCGCCTGGGAAACTTTCAGATAAGTCAAAGACAGTGCTTCTATACTAATTGCCAGGCGCTGAGACGAATGCCGCCAAGATCAAGCGTCTAAGACTTACGGTTCAAGAATTAGCCTCAGAAACAGTGGGAAACAGTGCTTCTATACTAATTGCCAGGCGCTGAGACGAATGCCGCCAAGATCGAGCGTCTATGACTTACGGTTCAAGAATTAGCCTCAGAAACAGTGGTTTTGAACATGCTGCCAATAGCTCGCCTGGGAAACATACAGAGAAGTCCAAGATAGTGTTTTTTTTAGACTGGCTGCCACGAGCTGAAACGCATGCAGCCAAGAGCGAGCGTCTGTGACTTACGGTTCAAGAGTTATTCACAGAAACATGGTTCTGAACTTTGCTGCCAGCCGCGAAAGCGAAAGTAACCAAGATCGAGCGTCTAGGATTTACTTGTCAATAGCTCGCCTGGGAAACTTTCAGATAAGTCAAAGACAGTGCTTCTATACTAATTGCCAGGCGCTGAGACGAATGCCGCCAAGATCAAGCGTCTAAGACTTACGGTTCAAGAATTAGCCTCAGAAACAGTGGGAAACAGTGCTTCTATACTAATTGCCAGGCGCTGAGACGAATGCCGCCAAGATCGAGCGTCTATGACTTACGGTTCAAGAATTAGCCTCAGAAACAGTGGTTTTGAACATGCTGCCAATAGCTCGCCTGGGAAACATCCAGAGAAGTCCAAGATAGTGTTTTTTTAGACTGGCTGCCACGAGCTGAAACGAATGCAGCCAAGAGCGAGCGTCTGTGACTTACGGTTCAAGAGTTATTCACAGAAACATGGTTCTGAACTTTGCTGCCAGCCGCGAAAGCGAAAGTAACCAAGATCGAGCGTCTAGGATTTACTTGTGAATAGCTCGCCTGGGAAACATCCAGAGAAGTCAAAGACAGTGCTTCTATACTAATTGCCAGGCGCTGAGACGAATGCCGCCAAGATCAAGCGTCTAAGACTTACGGTTCAAGAATTAGCCTCAGAAACAGTGGTTCTGAACATGCTGCCAATAGCTCGCCTGGGAAACATCCAGAGAAGTCCAAGATAGTGTTTTTTTTAGACTGGCTGCCACGAGCTGAAACGAATCCAGCCAAGAGCGAGCGTCTGTGACTTACGGTTCAAAAGTTATTCACATAAACATGGTTCTGAACTTTGCTGCCAGCCGCGAAAGCGAAAGCAACCAAGGTCGAGCGTCTAGGATTTACTTGTGAATAGCTCGCCTGGAAAACATCCAGAGAAGTCAAAGACAGTGCAGCTATACTAATTGCCAGGCGCTGAGACGAATGCCGCAAGGATCAAGCGTCTAAGACTTACGGTTCAAGAATTAGCCTCAGAAACAGTGGGAAACAGTGCTTCTATACTAATTGCCAGGCGCTGAGACGAATGCCGCCAAGATCGAGCGTCTATGACTTACGGTTCAAGAATTAGCCTCAGAAACAGTGGTTCTGAACATGCTGCCAATAGCTCGCCTGGGAAACATCCAGAGAAGTCCAAGATAGTGTTTTTTAGACTGGCTGCCACGAGCTGAAACGAATGCAGCCAAGAGCGAGCGTCTGTGACTTACGGTTCAAGAGTTATTCACAGAAACATGGTTCTGAACTTTGATGCCAGCCGCGAAAGCGAAAGTAACCAAGATCGAGCGTCTAGGATTTACTTGTCAATAGCTCGCCTGGGAAACATCCAGAGAAGTCAAAGACAGTGCTTCTATACTAATTGCCAGGCGCTGAGACGAATGCCGCCAAGATCAAGCGTCTAAGACTTACGGTTCAAGAATTAGCCTCAGAAACAGTGGTTCTGAACATGCTGCTAATAGCTCGTCTGGGAAACATCCAGAGAAGTCCAATATAGTGTTTTTTAGACTGGCTGCCACGAGCTGAAACGAATGCAACCAAGAGCGAGCGTCTGTGACTTACGATTCAAGAGTTATTCATAGAAACATGGTTCTGAACTTTGCTGCCAGCCGCGAAAGCGAAAGCAACCAAGATCGAGCGTCTAGGATTTACTTGTGAATAGCTCGCCTGGAAAACATCCAGAGAAGTCAAAGACAGTGCAGCTATACTAATTGCCAGGCGCTGAGACGAATGCCGCCCAGATCAAGCGTCTACGACTTACGGTTCAAGAATTAGCCTCAGAAACAGTGGGAAACAGTGCTTCTATACTAATTGCCAGGCGCTGAGACGAATGCCGCCAAGATCGAGCGTCTATGACTTACGGTTCAAGAATTAGCCTCAGAAACAGTGGTTCTGAACATGCTGCCAATAGCTCGCCTGGGAAACATCCAGAGAAGTCCAAGATAGTGTTTTTTAGACTGGCTGCCACGAGCTGAAACGAATGCAGCCAAGAGCGAGCGTCTGTCACTTACGGTTCAAGAGTTATTCACAGAAACATGGTTCTGAACTTTGCTGCCAGCCGCGAAAGCGAAAGTAACCAAGATCGAGCGTCTAGGATTTACTTGTCAATAGCTCGCCTGGGAAACTTTCAGATAAGTCAAAGACAGTGCTTCTGTAATAATTGCCAGGCGCTGAGACGAATGCCGCCAAGATCAAGCGTCTAAGACTTACGGTTCAAGAATTAGCCTCAGAAACAGTGGGAAACAGTGCTTCTATACTAATTGCCAGGCGCTGAGACGAATGCCGCCAAGATCGAGCGTCTATGACTTACGGTTCAAGAATTAGCCTCAGAAACAGTGGTTTTGAACATGCTGCCAATAGCTCGCCTGGGAAACATCCAGAGAAGTCCAAGATAGTGTTTTTTTAGACTGGCTGCCACGAGCTGAAACGAATGCAGCCAAGAGCGAGCGTCTGTGACTTACGGTTCAAGAGTTATTCACAGAAACATGGTTCTGAACTTTGCTGCCAGCCGCGAAAGCGAAAGTAACCAAGATCGAGCGTCTAGGATTTACTTGTGAATAGCTCGCCTGGGAAACATCCAGAGAAGTCAAAGACAGTGCTTCTATACTAATTGCCAGGCGCTGAGACGAATGCCGCCAAGATCAAGCGTCTAAGACTTACGGTTCAAGAATTAGCCTCAGAAACAGTGGTTCTGAACATGCTGCCAATAGCTCGCCTGGGAAACATCCAGAGAAGTCCAAGATAGTGTTTTTTTTAGACTGGCTGCCACGAGCTGAAACGAATCCAGCCAAGAGCGAGCGTCTGTGACTTACGGTTCAAAAGTTATTCACATAAACATGGTTCTGAACTTTGCTGCCAGCCGCGAAAGCGAAAGCAACCAAGGTCGAGCGTCTAGGATTTACTTGTGAATAGCTCGCCTGGAAAACATCCAGAGAAGTCAAAGACAGTGCAGCTATACTAATTGCCAGGCGCTGAGACGAATGCCGCAAGGATCAAGCGTCTAAGACTTACGGTTCAAGAATTAGCCTCAGAAACAGTGGGAAACAGTGCTTCTATACTAATTGCCAGGCGCTGAGACGAATGCCGCCAAGATCGAGCGTCTATGACTTACGGTTCAAGAATTAGCCTCAGAAACAGTGGTTCTGAACATGCTGCCAATAGCTCGCCTGGGAAACATCCAGAGAAGTCCAAGATAGTGTTTTTTAGACTGGCTGCCACGAGCTGAAACGAATGCAGCCAAGAGCGAGCGTCTGTGACTTACGGTTCAAGAGTTATTCACAGAAACATGGTTCTGAACTTTGATGCCAGCCGCGAAAGCGAAAGTAACCAAGATCGAGCGTCTAGGATTTACTTGTCAATAGCTCGCCTGGGAAACATCCAGAGAAGTCAAAGACAGTGCTTCTCTACTAATTGCCAGGCGCTGAGACGAATGCCGCCAAGATCAAGCGTCTAAGACTTACGGTTCAAGAATTAGCCTCAGAAACAGTGGTTCTGAACATGCTGCTAATAGCTCGTCTGGGAAACATCCAGAGAAGTCCAATATAGTGTTTTTTAGACTGGCTGCCACGAGCTGAAACGAATGCAACCAAGAGCGAGCGTCTGTGACTTACGATTCAAGAGTTATTCATAGAAACATGGTTCTGAACTTTGCTGCCAGCCGCGAAAGCGAAAGCAACCAAGATCGAGCGTCTAGGATTTACTTGTGAATAGCTCGCCTGGAAAACATCCAGAGAAGTCAAAGACAGTGCAGCTATACTAATTGCCAGGCGCTGAGACGAATGCCGCCAAGATCAAGCGTCTACGACTTACGGTTCAAGAATTAGCCTCAGAAACAGTGGGAAACAGTGCTTCTATACTAATTGCCAGGCGCTGAGACGAATGCCGCCAAGATCGAGCGTCTATGACTTACGGTTCAAGAATTAGCCTCAGAAACAGTGGTTCTGAACATGCTGCCAATAGCTCGCCTGGGAAACATCCAGAGAAGTCCAAGATAGTGTTTTTTAGACTGGCTGCCACGAGCTGAAACGAATGCAGCCAAGAGCGAGCGTCTGTCACTTACGGTTCAAGAGTTATTCACAGAAACATGGTTCTGAACTTTGCTGCCAGCCGCGAAAGCAAAAATAACCAAGATCGAGCGTCTAGGATTTACTTGTCAATAGCTCGCCTGGGAAACATCCAGTGAAGTCAAAGACAGTGCTTCTATACTAATTGCCAGGCGCTGAGACGAATGCCGCCAAGATCGAGCGTCTATGACTTACGGTTCAAGAATTAGCCTCAGAAACAGTGGTTCTAAACATGCTGCCAATAGCTCGCCTGGGAAACATCCAGAGAAGTCCAAGATAGTGTTTTTTAGACTGACTGCCACGAGCTGAAACGAATGCAGCCAAGAGCGAGCGTCTGTCACTTACGGTTCAAGAGTTATTCACAGAAACATGGTTCTGAACTTTGCTGCCAGCCGCGAAAGCGAAAATAACCAAGATCGAGCGTCTAGGAATTACTTGTCAATAGCTCGCCTGGGAAACATCCAGAGAAGTCAAAGATAGTGCTTCCATACTAATTGCCAGGCGCTGAGACGAATGCCGCCAAGATCAAGCGTCTAAGACTTACGGTTCAAGAATTAGCCTCAGAAACAGTGGGAAACAGTGCTTCTATACTAATTGCCAGGCGCTGAGACGAATGCCGCCAAGATCGAGCGTCTATGACTTACGGTTCAAGAATTAGCCTCAGAAACAGTGGTTCTGAACATGCTGCCAATAGCTCGCCTGGGAAACATCCAGAGAAGTCCAAGATAGTGTTTTTTTAGACTGGCTGCCACGAGCTGAAACGCATGCAGCCAAGAGCGAGCGTCTGTGACTTACGGTTCAAGAGTTATTCACAGAAACATGGTTCTGAACTTTGCTGCCAGCCGCGAAAGCGAAAGTAACCAAGATCGAGCGTCTAGGATTTACTTGTGAATAGCTCGCCTGGGAAACTTTCAGATAAGTCAAAGACAGTGCTTCTATACTAATTGCCAGGCGCTGAGACGAATGCCGCCAAGATCAAGCGTCTAAGACTTACGGTTCAAGAATTAGCCTCAGAAACAGTGGGAAACAGTGCTTCTATACTAATTGCCAGGCGCTGAGACGAATGCCGCCAAGATCGAGCGTCTATGACTTACGGTTCAAGAATTAGCCTCAGAAACAGTGGTTTTGAACATGCTGCCAATAGCTCGCCTGGGAAACATACAGAGAAGTCCAAGATAGTGTTTTTTTTAGACTGGCTGCCACGAGCTGAAACGCATGCAGCCAAGAGCGAGCGTCTGTGACTTACGGTTCAAGAGTTATTCACAGAAACATGGTTCTGAACTTTGCTGCCAGCCGCGAAAGCGAAAGTAACCAAGATCGAGCGTCTAGGATTTACTTGTGAATAGCTCGCCTGGGAAACTTTCAGATAAGTCAAAGACAGTGCTTCTATACTAATTGCCAGGCGCTGAGACGAATGACGCCAAGATCGAGCGTCTATGACTTACGGTTCAAGAATTAGCCTCAGAAACAGTGGGAAACAGTGCTTCTATACTAATTGCCAGGCGCTGAGACGAATGCCGCCAAGATCGAGCGTCTATGACTTACGGTTCAAGAATTAGCCTCAGAAACAGTGGTTCTGTACATGCTGCCAATAGCTCGCCTGGGAAACATCCAGAGAAGTCCAAGATAGTGTTTTTTTAGACTGGCTGCCACGAGCTGAAACGAATGCAGCCAAGAGCGAGCGTCTGTGACTTACGGTTCAAGAGTTATTCACAGAAACATGGTTCTGAACTTTGCTGCCAGCCGCGAAAGCGAAAGTAACCAAGATCGAGCGTCTAGGATTTACTTGTGAATAGCTCGCCTGGGAAACTTTCAGATAAGTCAATGACAGTGCTTCTATACTAATTGCCAGGCGCTGAGACGAATGCCGCCAAGATCAAGCGTCTAAGACTTACGGTTCAAGAATTAGCCTCAGAAACAGTGGGAAACAGTGCTTCTATACTAATTGCCAGGCGCTGAGACGAATGCCGCCAAGATCGAGCGTCTATGACTTACGGTTCAAGAATTAGCCTCAGAAACAGTGGTTTTGAACATGCTGCCAATAGCTCGCCTGGGAAACATCCAGAGAAGTCCAAGATAGTGTTTTTTTAGACTGGCTGCCACGAGCTGAAACGAATGCAGCCAAGAGCGAGCGTCTGTGACTTACGGTTCAAGAGTTATTCACAGAAACATGGTTCTGAACTTTGTTGCCAGCCGCGAAAGCGAAAATAACCAAGATCGAGCGTCTAGGATTTACTTGTGAATAGCTCGCCTGGGAAACATCCAGAGAAGTCAAAGACAGTGCTTCTATACTAATTGCCAGGCGCTGAGACGAATGCCGCCAAGATCAAGCGTCTAAGACTTACGGTTCAAGAATTAGCCTCAGAAACAGTGGGAAACAGTGCTTCTATACTAATTGCCAGGCGCTGAGACGACTGCCGCCAAGATCGAGCGTCTATGACTTACGGTTCAAGAATTAGCCTCAGAAACAGTGGGAAACAGTGCTTCTATACTAATTGCCAGGCGCTGAGACGAATGCCGCCAAGATCGAGCGTCTATGACTTACGGTTCAAGAATTAGCCTCAGAAACAGTGGTTTTGAACATGCTGCCAATAGCTCGCCTGGGAAACATCCAGAGAAGTCCAAGATAGTGTTTTTTTAGACTGGCTGCCACGAGCTGAAACGCATGCAGCCAAGAGCGAGCGTCTGTGACTTACGGTTCAAGAGTTATTCACAGAAACATGGTTCTGAACTTTGCTGCCAGCCGCGAAAGCGAAAGTAACCAAGATCGAGCGTCTAGGATTTACTTGTGAATAGCTCGCCTGGGAAACTTTCAGATAAGTCAAAGACAGTGCTTCTATACTAATTGCCAGGCGCTGAGACGAATGCCGCCAAGATCAAGCGTCTAAGACTTACGGTTCAAGAATTAGCCTCAGAAACAGTGGGAAACAGTGCTTCTATACTAATTGCCAGGCGCTGAGACGAATGCCGCCAAGATCGAGCGTCTATGACTTACGGTTCAAGAATTAGCCTCAGAAACAGTGGTTTTGAACATGCTGCCAATAGCTCGCCTGGGAAACATACAGAGAAGTCCAAGATAGTGTTTTTTTTAGACTGGCTGCCACGAGCTGAAACGCATGCAGCCAAGAGCGAGCGTCTGTGACTTACGGTTCAAGAGTTATTCACAGAAACATGGTTCTGAACTTTGCTGCCAGCCGCGAAAGCGAAAGTAACCAAGATCGAGCGTCTAGGATTTACTTGTGAATAGCTCGCCTGGGAAACTTTCAGATAAGTCAAAGACAGTGCTTCTATACTAATTGCCAGGCGCTGAGACGAATGACGCCAAGATCAAGCGTCTAAGACTTACGGTTCAAGAATTAGCCTCAGAAACAGTGGGAAACAGTGCTTCTATACTAATTGCCAGGCGCTGAGACGAATGCCGCCAAGATCGAGCGTCTATGACTTACGGTTCAAGAATTAGCCTCAGAAACAGTGGTTTTGAACATGCTGCCAATAGCTCGCCTGGGAAACATCCAGAGAAGTCCAAGATAGTGTTTTTTAGACTGACTGCCACGAGCTGAAACGAATGCAGCCAAGAGCGAGCGTCTGTCACTTACGGTTCAAGAGTTATTCACAGAAACATGGTTCTGAACTTTGCTGCCAGCCGCGAAAGCGAAAATAACCAAGATCGAGCGTCTAGGATTTACTTGTCAATAGCTCGCCTGGGAAGCATCCAGAGAAGTCAAAGATAGTGCTTCCATACTAATTGCCAGGCGCTGAGACGAATGCCGCCAAGATCAAGCGTCTAAGACTTACGGTTCAAGAATTAGCCTCAGAAACAGTGGGAAACAGTGCTTCTATACTAATTGCCAGGCGCTGAGACGAATGCCGCCAAGATCGAGCGTCTATGACTTACGGTTCAAGAATTAGCCTCAGAAACAGTGGTTCTGAACATGCTGCCAATAGCTCGCCTGGGAAACATCCAGAGAAGTCCAAGATAGTGTTTTTTTAGACTGGCTGCCACGAGCTGAAACGCATGCAGCCAAGAGCGAGCGTCTGTGACTTACGGTTCAAGAGTTATTCACAGAAACATGGTTCTGAACTTTGCTGCCAGCCGCGAAAGCGAAAGTAACCAAGATCGAGCGTCTAGGATTTACTTGTGAATAGCTCGCCTGGGAAACTTTCAGATAAGTCAAAGACAGTGCTTCTATACTAATTGCCAGGCGCTGAGACGAATGCCGCCAAGATCAAGCGTCTAAGACTTACGGTTCAAGAATTAGCCTCAGAAACAGTGGGAAACAGTGCTTCTATACTAATTGCCAGGCGCTGAGACGAATGCCGCCAAGATCGAGCGTCTATGACTTACGGTTCAAGAATTAGCCTCAGAAACAGTGGTTTTGAACATGCTGCCAATAGCTCGCCTGGGAAACATACAGAGAAGTCCAAGATAGTGTTTTTTTTTAGACTGGCTGCCACGAGCTGAAACGCATGCAGCCAAGAGCGAGCGTCTGTGACTTACGGTTCAAGAGTTATTCACAGAAACATGGTTCTGAACTTTGCTGCCAGCCGCGAAAGCGAAAGTAACCAAGATCGAGCGTCTAGGATTTACTTGTGAATAGCTCGCCTGGGAAACTTTCAGATAAGTCAAAGACAGTGCTTCTATACTAATTGCCAGGCGCTGAGACGAATGACGCCAAGATCAAGCGTCTAAGACTTACGGTTCAAGAATTAGCCTCAGAAACAGTGGGAAACAGTGCTTCTATACTAATTGCCAGGCGCTGAGACGAATGCCGCCAAGATCGAGCGTCTATGACTTACGGTTCAAGAATTAGCCTCAGAAACAGTGGTTTTGAACATGCTGCCAATAGCTCGCCTGGGAAACATACAGAGAAGTCCAAGATAGTGTTTTTTTTAGACTGGCTGCCACGAGCTGAAACGAATGCAGCCAAGAGCGAGCGTCTGTGACTTACGGTTCAAGAGTTATTCACAGAAACATGGTTCTGAACTTTGCTGCCAGCCGCGAAAGCGAAAGTAACCAAGATCGAGCGTCTAGGATTTACTTGTCAATAGCTCGCCTGGGAAACATCCAGAGAAGTCAAAGACAGTGCTTCTATACTAATTGCCAGGCGCTGAGACGAATGCCGCCAAGATCGAGCGTCTATGACTTACGGTTCAAGAATTAGCCTCAGAAACAGTGGGAAACAGTGCTTCTATACTAATTGCCAGGCGCTGAGACGAATGCCGCCAAGATCGAGCGTCTATGACTTACGGTTCAAGAATTAGCCTCAGAAACAGTGGTTCTGTACATGCTGCCAATAGCTCGCCTGGGAAACATCCAGAGAAGTCCAAGATAGTGTTTTTTTAGACTGGCTGCCACGAGCTGAAACGAATGCAGCCAAGAGCGAGCGTCTGTGACTTACGGTTCAAGAGTTATTCACAGAAACATGGTTCTGAACTTTGCTGCCAGCCGCGAAAGCGAAAGTAACCAAGATCGAGCGTCTAGGATTTACTTGTGAATAGCTCGCCTGGGAAACTTTCAGATAAGTCAATGACAGTGCTTCTATACTAATTGCCAGGCGCTGAGACGAATGCCGCCAAGATCAAGCGTCTAAGACTTACGGTTCAAGAATTAGCCTCAGAAACAGTGGGAAACAGTGCTTCTATACTAATTGCCAGGCGCTGAGACGAATGCCGCCAAGATCGAGCGTCTATGACTTACGGTTCAAGAATTAGCCTCAGAAACAGTGGTTTTGAACATGCTGCCAATAGCTCGCCTGGGAAACATCCAGAGAAGTCCAAGATAGTGTTTTTTTAGACTGGCTGCCACGAGCTGAAACGAATGCAGCCAAGAGCGAGCGTCTGTGACTTACGGTTCAAGAGTTATTCACAGAAACATGGTTCTGAACTTTGTTGCCAGCCGCGAAAGCGAAAGTAACCAAGATCGAGCGTCTAGGATTTACTTGTGAATAGCTCGCCTGGGAAACATCCAGAGAAGTCAAAGACAGTGCTTCTATACTAATTGCCAGGCGCTGAGACGAATGCCGCCAAGATCAAGCGTCTAAGACTTACGGTTCAAGAATTAGCCTCAGAAACAGTGGGAAACAGTGCTTCTATACTAATTGCCAGGCGCTGAGACGAATGCCGCCAAGATCGAGCGTCTATAACTTACGGTTCAAGAATTAGCCTCAGAAACAGTGGTTTTGAACATGCTGCCAATAGCTCGCCTGGGAAACATCCAGAGAAGTCCAAGATAGTGTTTTTTTAGACTGGCTGCCACGAGCTGAAACGAATGCAGCCAAGAGCGAGCGTCTGTGACTTACGGTTCAAGAGTTATTCACAGAAACATGGTTCTGAACTTTGCTGCCAGCCGCGAAAGCGAAAGTAACCAAGATCGAGCGTCTAGGATTTACTTGTGAATAGCTCGCCTGGGAAACATCCAGAGAAGTCAAAGACAGTGCTTCTATACTAATTGCCAGGCGCTGAGACGAATGCCGCCAAGATCAAGCGTCTAAGACTTACGGTTCAAGAATTAGCCTCAGAAACAGTGGTTCTGAGCATGCTGCCAATAGCTCGCCTGGGAAACATCCAGAGAAGTCCAAGATAGTGTTTTTTTTAGACTGGCTGCCACGAGCTGAAACGAATGCAGCCAAGAGCGAGCGTCTGTGACTTACGGTTCAAAAGTTATTCACATAAACATGGTTCTGAAATTTGCTGCCAGCCGCGAAAGCGAAAGCAACCAAGATCGAGCGTCTAGGATTTACTTGTGAATAGCTCGCCTGGGAAACTTTCAGATAAGTCAATGACAGTGCTTCTATACTAATTGCCAGGCGCTGAGACGAATGCCGCCAAGATCAAGCGTCTAAGACTTACGGTTCAAGAATTAGCCTCAGAAACAGTGGGAAACAGTGCTTCTATACTAATTGCCAGGCGCTGAGACGAATGCCGCCAAGATCGAGCGTCTATGACTTACGGTTCAAGAATTAGCCTCAGAAACAGTGGTTTTGAACATGCTGCCAATAGCTCGCCTGGGAAACATCCAGAGAAGTCCAAGATAGTGTTTTTTTAGACTGGCTGCCACGAGCTGAAACGAATGCAGCCAAGAGCGAGCGTCTGTGACTTACGGTTCAAGAGTTATTCACAGAAACATGGTTCTGAACTTTGTTGCCAGCCGCGAAAGCGAAAGTAACCAAGATCGAGCGTCTAGGATTTACTTGTGAATAGCTCGCCTGGGAAACATCCAGAGAAGTCAAAGACAGTGCTTCTATACTAATTGCCAGGCGCTGAGACGAATGCCGCCAAGATCAAGCGTCTAAGACTTACGGTTCAAGAATTAGCCTCAGAAACAGTGGGAAACAGTGCTTCTATACTAATTGCCAGGCGCTGAGACGAATGCCGCCAAGATCGAGCGTCTATAACTTACGGTTCAAGAATTAGCCTCAGAAACAGTGGTTTTGAACATGCTGCCAATAGCTCGCCTGGGAAACATCCAGAGAAGTCCAAGATAGTGTTTTTTTAGACTGGCTGCCACGAGCTGAAACGAATGCAGCCAAGAGCGAGCGTCTGTGACTTACGGTTCAAGAGTTATTCACAGAAACATGGTTCTGAACTTTGCTGCCAGCCGCGAAAGCGAAAGTAACCAAGATCGAGCGTCTAGGATTTACTTGTGAATAGCTCGCCTGGGAAACATCCAGAGAAGTCAAAGACAGTGCTTCTATACTAATTGCCAGGCGCTGAGACGAATGCCGCCAAGATCAAGCGTCTAAGACTTACGGTTCAAGAATTAGCCTCAGAAACAGTGGTTCTGAGCATGCTGCCAATAGCTCGCCTGGGAAACATCCAGAGAAGTCCAAGATAGTGTTTTTTTTAGACTGGCTGCCACGAGCTGAAACGAATGCAGCCAAGAGCGAGCGTCTGTGACTTACGGTTCAAGAGTTATTCACAGAAACATGGTTCTGAACTTTGTTGCCAGCCGCGAAAGCGAAAGTAACCAAGATCGAGCGTCTAGGATTTACTTGTGAATAGCTCGCCTGGGAAACATCCAGAGAAGTCAAAGACAGTGCTTCTATACTAATTGCCAGGCGCTGAGACGAATGCCGCCAAGATCAAGCGTCTAAGACTTACGGTTCAAGAATTAGCCTCAGAAACAGTGGTTTTGAACATGCTGCCAATAGCTCGCCTGGGAAACATCCAGAGAAGTCCAAGATAGTGTTTTTTTAGACTGGCTGCCACGAGCTGAAACGAATGCAGCCAAGAGCGAGCGTCTGTGACTTACGGTTCAAGAGTTATTCACAGAAACATGGTTCTGAACTTTGTTGCCAGCCGCGAAAGCGAAAGTAACCAAGATCGAGCGTCTAGGATTTACTTGTGAATAGCTCGCCTGGGAAACATCCAGAGAAGTCAAAGACAGTGCTTCTATACTAATTGCCAGGCGCTGAGACGAATGCCGCCAAGATCAAGCGTCTAAGACTTACGGTTCAAGAATTAGCCTCAGAAACAGTGGGAAACAGTGCTTCTATACTAATTGCCAGGCGCTGAGACGAATGCCGCCAAGATCGAGCGTCTATAACTTACGGTTCAAGAATTAGCCTCAGAAACAGTGGTTTTGAACATGCTGCCAATAGCTCGCCTGGGAAACATCCAGAGAAGTCCAAGATAGTGTTTTTTTAGACTGGCTGCCACGAGCTGAAACGAATGCAGCCAAGAGCGAGCGTCTGTGACTTACGGTTCAAGAGTTATTCACAGAAACATGGTTCTGAACTTTGCTGCCAGCCGCGAAAGCGAAAGTAACCAAGATCGAGCGTCTAGGATTTACTTGTGAATAGCTCGCCTGGGAAACATCCAGAGAAGTCAAAGACAGTGCTTCTATACTAATTGCCAGGCGCTGAGACGAATGCCGCCAAGATCAAGCGTCTAAGACTTACGGTTCAAGAATTAGCCTCAGAAACAGTGGTTCTGAGCATGCTGCCAATAGCTCGCCTGGGAAACATCCAGAGAAGTCCAAGATAGTGTTTTTTTAGACTGGCTGCCACGAGCTGAAACGAATGCAGCCAAGAGCGAGCGTCTGTGACTTACGGTTCAAAAGTTATTCACATAAACATGGTTCTGAAATTTGCTGCCAGCCGCGAAAGCGAAAGCAACCAAGATCGAGCGTCTAGGATTTACTTGTGAATAGCTCGCCTGGGAAACTTTCAGATAAGTCAATGACAGTGCTTCTATACTAATTGCCAGGCGCTGAGACGAATGCCGCCAAGATCAAGCGTCTAAGACTTACGGTTCAAGAATTAGCCTCAGAAACAGTGGGAAACAGTGCTTCTATACTAATTGCCAGGCGCTGAGACGAATGCCGCCAAGATCGAGCGTCTATGACTTACGGTTCAAGAATTAGCCTCAGAAACAGTGGTTTTGAACATGCTGCCAATAGCTCGCCTGGGAAACATCCAGAGAAGTCCAAGATAGTGTTTTTTTAGACTGGCTGCCACGAGCTGAAACGAATGCAGCCAAGAGCGAGCGTCTGTGACTTACGGTTCAAGAGTTATTCACAGAAACATGGTTCTGAACTTTGTTGCCAGCCGCGAAAGCGAAAGTAACCAAGATCGAGCGTCTAGGATTTACTTGTGAATAGCTCGCCTGGGAAACATCCAGAGAAGTCAAAGACAGTGCTTCTATACTAATTGCCAGGCGCTGAGACGAATGCCGCCAAGATCAAGCGTCTAAGACTTACGGTTCAAGAATTAGCCTCAGAAACAGTGGGAAACAGTGCTTCTATACTAATTGCCAGGCGCTGAGACGAATGCCGCCAAGATCGAGCGTCTATAACTTACGGTTCAAGAATTAGCCTCAGAAACAGTGGTTTTGAACATGCTGCCAATAGCTCGCCTGGGAAACATCCAGAGAAGTCCAAGATAGTGTTTTTTTAGACTGGCTGCCACGAGCTGAAACGAATGCAGCCAAGAGCGAGCGTCTGTGACTTACGGTTCAAGAGTTATTCACAGAAACATGGTTCTGAACTTTGCTGCCAGCCGCGAAAGCGAAAGTAACCAAGATCGAGCGTCTAGGATTTACTTGTGAATAGCTCGCCTGGGAAACATCCAGAGAAGTCAAAGACAGTGCTTCTATACTAATTGCCAGGCGCTGAGACGAATGCCGCCAAGATCAAGCGTCTAAGACTTACGGTTCAAGAATTAGCCTCAGAAACAGTGGTTCTGAGCATGCTGCCAATAGCTCGCCTGGGAAACATCCAGAGAAGTCCAAGATAGTGTTTTTTTTAGACTGGCTGCCACGAGCTGAAACGAATGCAGCCAAGAGCGAGCGTCTGTGACTTACGGTTCAAAAGTTATTCACATAAACATGGTTCTGAAATTTGCTGCCAGCCGCGAAAGCGAAAGCAACCAAGATCGAGCGTCTAGGATTTACTTGTGAATAGCTCGCCTGGAAAACATCCAGAGAAGTCAAAGACAGTGCAGCTATACTAATTGCCAGGCGCTGAGACGAATGCCGCAAGGATCAAGCGTCTAAGACTTACGGTTCAAGAATTAGCCTCAGAAACAGTGGGAAACAGTGCTTCTATACTAATTGCCAGGCGCTGAGACGAATGCCGCCAAGATCGAGCGTCTATGACTTACGGTTCAAGAATTAGCCTCAGAAACAGTGGTTCTGAACATGCTGCCAATAGCTCGCCTGGGAAACATCCAGAGAAGTCCAAGATAGTGTTTTTTAGACTGGCTGCCACGAGCTGAAACGAATGCAGCCAAGAGCGAGCGTCTGTGACTTACGGTTCAAGAGTTATTCACAGAAACATGGTTCTGAACTTTGCTGCCAGCCGCGAAAGCGAAAGTAACCAAGATCGAGCGTCTAGGATTTACTTGTGAATAGCTCGCCTGGGAAACATCCAGAGAAGTCAAAGACAGTGCTTCTATACTAATTGCCAGGCGCTGAGACGAATGCCGCCAAGATCAAGCGTCTAAGACTTACGGTTCAAGAATTAGCCTCAGAAACAGTGGGAAACAGTGCTTCTATACTAATTGCCAGGCGATGAGACGAATGCCGCCAAGATCGAGCGTCTATGACTTACGGTTCAAGAATTAGCCTCAGAAACAGTGGTTCAAAACATGCTGCCAATAGCTCGCCTGGGAAACATCCAGAGAAGTCCAAGATAGTGTTTTTTAGACTGGCTGCCACGAGCTGAAACGAATGCAGCCAAGAGCGAGCGTCTGTGACCTACGGTTCAAGAGTTATTCACATAAACATGGTTCGGAACTTTGCTGCCAGCCGCGAAAGCGAAAATAACCAAGATCGAGCGTCTAGGATTTACTAGTCAATAGCTCGCCTGGGAAACATCCAGAGAAGTCAAAGACAGTGCTTCTATACTAATTGCCAGGCGCTGAGACGAATGCCGCCAAGATCAAGCGTCTAAGACTTACGGTTCAAGAATTAGCCTCAGAAACAGTGGGAAACAGTGCTTCTATACTAATTGCCAGGCGATGAGACGAATGCCGCCAAGATCGAGCGTCTATGACTTACGGTTCAAGAATTAGCCTCAGAAACAGTGGTTCAAAACATGCTGCCAATAGCTCGCCTGGGAAACATCCAGAGAAGTCCAAGATAGTGTTTTTTAGACTGGCTGCCACGAGCTGAAACGAATGCAGCCAAGAGCGAGCGTCTGTGACCTACGGTTCAAGAGTTATTCACATAAACATGGTTCGGAACTTTGCTGCCAGCCGCGAAAGCGAAAATAACCAAGATCGAGCGTCTAGGATTTACTTGTGAATAGCTCGCCTGGGAAACTTTCAGATAAGTCAAAGACAGTGCTTCTATACTAATTGCCAGGCGCTGAGACTTATGCCGCCAAGATCAAGCGTCTAAGACTTACGGTTCAAGAATTAGCCTCAGAAACAGTGGGAAACAGTGCTTCTATACTAATTGCCAGGCGCTGAGACGAATGCCGCCAAGATCGAGCGTCTATGACTTACGGTTCAAGAATTAGCCTCAGAAACAGTGGGAAACAGTGCTTCTGTACTAATTGCCAGGCGCTGAGACGAATGCCGCCAAGATCGAGCGTCTATGACTTACGGTTCAAGAATTTGCCTCAGAAACAGTGGTTCTGAACATGCTGCCAATAGCTCGCCTGGGAAACATCCAGAGAAGTCCAAGATAGTGTTTTTTTAGACTGGCTGCCACGAGCTGAAACGCATGCAGCCAAGAGCGAGCGTCTGTGACTTACGGTTCAAGAGTTATTCACAGAAACATGGTTCTGAACTTTGCTGCCAGCCGCGAAAGCGAAAGTAACCAAGATCGAGCGTCTAGGATTTACTTGTGAATAGCTCGCCTGGGAAACATCCAGAGAAGTCAAAGACAGTGCTTCTATACTAATTGCCAGGCGCTGAGACGAATGCCGCCAAGATCAAGCGTCTAAGACTTACGGTTCAAGAATTAGCCTCAGAAACAGTGGGAAACAGTGCTTCTATACTAATTGCCAGGCGCTGAGACGAATGCCGCCAAGATCGAGCGTCTATGACTTACGGTTCAAGAATTAGCCTCAGAAACAGTGGTTCTGAACATGCTGCTAATAGCTCGCCTGGGAAACATCCAGAGAAGTCCAATATAGTGTTTTTTAGACTGGCTGCCACGAGCTGAAACGAATGCAACCAAGAGCGAGCGTCTGTGACTTACGATTCAAGAGTTATTCACAGAAACATGGTTCTGAACTTTGCTGCCAGCCGCGAAAGCGAAAGTAACCAAGATCGAGCGTCTAGGATTTACTTGTGAATAGCTCGCCTGGGAAACA